>NC_089588.1:80814498-80816347 GCF_019320115.1 Miscanthus floridulus
ATAAATATCTACAATCCTTATATAGGCATTTTTTCATTTGAGAAAGCTTGAACAAAATGTAGTTCAAATTCATAAGTGTGTGACAGTTTTAGAAAGTATATGAGATTCAAGAAGTTGTGACTAGTGTTTGTTAAAAATTTCTCAAAGGAAAATGAGCTATGTTACAATGTAGATCTTGCTGAGATGATAAACTTGGTATCGAGTTTTTCATCTAAGGTTATTGTCTCATTTGAGCAAGTTTGACCAGTCTCAAATTTGGTCAAATGAAAAAACAACACTTTGACTCTAGTATTATGAACCTAAATGACTTCAAATGAAAAGTTTTGAATACCAAGTTTGTTAAACTCAAAGGATCTACAATTGTTGTTTGGTCAACTTTCCATTTGAGAAAGTTTGGATGGTTCAAATTGTGATTTTTAAATTTCAAGCTATAAACTAGTTTTTGGAACCCTAGATTGTCTCAAATTGAAAAGTTTTGAATACCAAGTTTGTTCATCTCATCAATATCTACAATCCTTATATAGGCACATTTTTTTATTTGAAAAAGTGTAGAAAAAAAATAATATTTTCTTTATTTTATAGGTTTCAACAAAAATTTCCTGTCAATTTGGTCAAAAACTGAGAAAAAAAATTGAAACATTGACGTTACAATAATGTGATAATAAATTTCCTATCGAATAATATTAGTTTTATTAATTTTAAGTTACAAATATATTTTTGCATTTACAAAATACTTAGATTAGTAACATTATATTTATATTCATAAAAGAAATTAAAACTTTAGGTTACAAAATTTTCCTATTTACAATAAATAATGGTTAATCAATAGTATTTTTTAAAATAAATATTGCAAAGTATTGAAGGTGCTATGGAATTAATGATTAACCTAGTATTAAACAAAATCAAAATCCCAGGCCTTTCCAATTACGCTGGCGGGTTGCCAAAATTTTCAGGCCTTCAGTCCCGGCCCAGGCAAGAACTGGGACTAAAGGGTGGGCGACAATTTTGGTGCCCGCCAAAATACTTTTAGTCCCGGCTGGTAACACCAAACCGGGACTAAAAAGCGTTTAGTCCGGCTTGTAAGGCGATCCGGGACTAAAGGGTTGGACCTTTAGTCCCGGTTGGTCTTACCAGCCGGGACTAAATGTCCTTTAGTCCCAGCTGGTGTTACCAGCTAGGACTAAAGGGTCCGCCGCCTAATATATCGAACGATTTCATCTTCTACTTTTCGATCTACACGTCGATCATCGCCGCGCCAAGCCATCTTCGATTCACCTCCGTCTCCAGCCCCGCCCAGCCGTACGTCGAGCTCGTCTCTGCCGCGCCGCCGTCGTCTTCTACCCTCGCTGGCCGCACCATCCGCCCGGCCGACATCGCGTGTCGTTCTCCGCCCATCCGAGCCTCTCGTCGCCGACCGCTTCCCACCGGCCTCGTCGTCGAGCCCCGCGTCTCCGCCATACATCGTCCTCGCGCGAGGTGCTCAGCTCAGCCCCGTGGCCGGCCAGCACGCCCTGCCCGGCCCGCGCCATCCGCTGCCCCAGCCTGCTAGTAGCTATAGCTGCATGCTCTCAGCCATATATATGTTAGATAAAATGTTAGATTTAATTAGTAGTTTAATGTTACCTGCCCGCCAATATTAAAATGTTAGATAGTTTTTGATATATATGTTAGATTAAAAGTAATTAAAATTTAATTAGTATTGTTAGTTTTTTAGTTATTTAGTAGTTTTTAGATAGTTTTTGATATATGTTAGATTAAATGTAAAATTAATTAAGATACTTTATTTAGATAGTTTTTTTAGATAGTTTTTTTATTATAGTTTTGATATATGTAGATTAAAATGTATTAT
>NC_089588.1:81724043-81951543 GCF_019320115.1 Miscanthus floridulus
TATAGGTAGTCTTGACTGGTAAAAAGTGAGCAACCTTGGTGAGTCGATCCAGTATTACCCATATTGAATCATAACCTCTTTGAGTGCGGGGCAAACCTACGATAAAATCCATACCAACTTCTTCCCATTTCCATTCAGGAATCTTCATTAGTTGTAACAACCCTGCAGGTCTTTGATGCTCGGCTTTCACTCTTTGACAAGTGTCACACAAAGCCACATACTCTGCCACATCTCTCTTCAAACCATACCACCAATACTTCTCCTTGAGATCCAAATACATCTTGGTACTTCTGGGATGTATAGAATAAGCAGACTCATGGGCCTCTTGCAGAATTACATCACGGATAGCCTTCACTTTAGGTACACATATCCTTTTTCCCGAACCAAAGAGTACCATTCTCATCCATCCTGAATCCTGGTGCCTTTCCAAGCACTACATTCTCCGCTATCTCTTTTAGTTTTTCATCCTCCAATTGACCTTTGCGTATCTCTTGCTCCAATGTAGGCTCTATCACCAATTCCATTGCATTAGTGACAAAACTCAAGTTGAGATACTCCATTTCAGCACACAACTCTACTGACATAAATGTCATCCCAAGTTCATTAGCATAACTCTTCCTGCTAAGTGCATCAGCTATGACATTTGCTTTTCCCAGATGATAATGCACTTCCAAGTCATAGTCTTTGATCAATTCTAACCAACGATGTTGTCTGAGATTCAGATTTGACTGGGTAAAGATATACTTCAAACTCTTGTGATCTATATAGATATCACTCTTATGCCCAATTAGATAATGTCTCCAGATTTTCAAAGCATGTACCACAGCTGCCAATTCCAAGTCATGAGTAGGGTAATTCAACTCATGCTTCCTCAATTGTCTAGATGCATATGCCACCACTCTTCCTTCTTGCATAAGCACACATCCAAGGCCCAAACGGGATGCATCACAATATATAGAGAAGTTCTTGCTTAAGTCGGGCAAAATCAATACTGGAGCTGTAGTCAATCTCTTCTTTAGCTCATCAAACTTTGCCTGGCATTTATCTGACCATACATACTTAGCATTCTTTTCCAACAGAGCTGTCATAGGCTTAGCAAGTTTCAAAAAACCTTCAATGAACCTCCTATAGTATCCAGCCAATCCCAAAAAGCTACGAATCTCACTTACATTGGTTGGTGGTTTCCAATTCAATACATCTTGCACTTTGCCTGGATCCACTGCTATTCCACCATTGGAGACAACATGACCCAGAAAAGAGACCTCCTTCAACCAAAACTCACACTTGCTCCGCTTAGCGTACAACTTATGTTATCTAAGCTTTTGCAAGACCAACCTTATATGTTCAGCATGTTCTTCTTCAGTCTTGGAGAATATCAGTATGTCATCAATGAATACCACCATAAATTTATCGAGAAACTCCATGAACACCTTATTCATCAGATACATAAAGTATGCAGGTGCATTGGTCAATCCAAAAGACATAATGGTATACTCATACAAGCCATACCGTGTAGTGAATGTTGTCTTGGGTATGTCCGAGTTTTGAATCTTAAGTTGATGGTATCCTGAGCGAAGATCAATCTTGGAGAACACAAAGGCTCCTCTCAACTGATCAAACAGGTCATCAATCCTAGGCAAAGGGTATTTATTCTTGATTGTAACCTCATTAAGTGAACGGTAATCCACACACATCCGTTGACTACCATCCTTCTTATCCACAAAGATCACAGGTGCCCCTCATGGGGAAGAACTAGGGCGTATGAAACATTTTTCTTACAACTCTTTTAGTTGTTTCTTAAGCTCTTATAATTCATTAACCCCCATTCTATATGGACGTTTAGCTATTGGTGCAGTTCCAGGTAATAATTCAATAATGAATTCAATGTCTCGGTCAGGTGGCATACCTGGCAAGTCATCGGGGAAGACATCCGGGAACTCCTCCACGACACGATCTTGTTTATGGGCATCACCATCCAACTGATTCATAGTGGCTGTAGGCTGAGCTTGCACTATCACTTCTACATAGATTCTATCTCCATTGAGTGATGTCACAACCACAGATTTCTCCTAACACTGAATCACTGCCCGATGTTGTTTTATCCAATCCATTCCCAGGATAAGATCAATTCCCGCTGTTCTCAACACAATAGGTTTCACTTTGAAGTCTAACCCCCTTAAGGAAATGCTAGTTGAGGGACTCCAATAAGAAGCGGGCATACTACGTCCCGGTGAATTTACTAGTATGGGGTTTTTTCATGGCACACAAAGGTATGCTATGCATTCTAACAAAAGCTTGGGAAATAAAAGAATGCGAAGCACCAGAATCAAAAAGTATTATAGCAGAGATAGAGTTGACGCTGAACGTACCCAACATGACCTCGGGCGTCTCCTGAGCTGCATCAGATGACACATAGTTCACCTTCGCAGTGTGAGGTGGTCGGGCGTTGAACTTCTGATTGCCAGTCTAGTTCTAAGGAGCTTGCTGGTTCTGCTTCTTTGGACACTGATGAGCATAGTGACCTACTTCTCCACAGTGATAGCATGCATTGGGGTTATTGGGTGCACCACTCTTCATAGGAGCATTGTTGGACGGTCCCTGGCATGTTGCCGGATTGCCAGTCTGTTGCGGGGGACGCTGATTACCATACTGTTGCTGGTACTGAGGGCCTTGCTGGAACTGGTTACATTGAGGATACTGACCACGGTTTCCCTAGTTAGATTGTCCTTGATTCATTTGCTAAAAACCCTGCTGGGGATAGGCACGCGGGCGTGTGTTGCTTCCAGAAGCTTGCCCTTGAAGCCTCCTCTTCTTGGCTTCCATCTCTTTGCACTTATCGTTAATCACAATAGCGCGGTTCACTAATGACTAAAAGTTAGGGTAGGTGTTAGACATCAGCTGAAGCTGCAGTCCATCATAGAGCCCCTTGAGGAGGTGACGTTGCTTCTCCTTATCCTCAGCTACATCATTTGGAGCATAACGTGACAGTTAAGCAAACTTGTCACGATACTCCGCCACAGTCATGGATCCTTGCTTGAGGGACCTGAATTCCTCCTACTTCAATTCCACGAGTCCATCAGGGATATGATAAGACCAGAAATTGTCCTTGAATTCCTGCCAGGTGATAGCAGGAGCATTGTGGGGCGTCCATACTGGAAAGAATCCCACCAATCCTGAGCTGCTCCCTAGAGTTGACCAGAAGCATACAACACCTTCTCAAGATCGTTGCATTGTGCTATGTTAAGTTGCTTCTCCACAACACGCAACCAATCATCTACCTCCAAAGGGTCTGAGGCATGAGTGAACACCGGTGGGTGACCCTTCATAAACTCTCCACGCTTATCTCTGACCTGAACAGGCGGTGGTCCTCTTGCAGGTTCGTTATCCAAGCGCTGCATCATAGCTTGCATCAATTGCGTTTGCATTCCCATCAATTGTTCCATGGTCACAGGTGGCGGTGGTGGTGGATTTATGAGAGCATCACGTCCACGACCACAGCCTCTGCCTCTTCCTCCTCTTGCGGCCATCTGTTTTCCAACAAATGCTCAAAATTTAGAGATTTCCAATTTATAGAGAGCTTACAAAAGATAAGAAACAATGGTGAGAATTTTCTGGACAAGATTCCAAAAACAGCAGTTCAGTAAATCTATCATAACTTGAGTTTCAGAGATCCAACAGAGGTGTACCAAGAATGGTTGGAAAGCTTAGGAGATCAGGTACAACTTTTATTTAGATCACTTTTACAGATTCTGACATACACATGGTCAAAAACAGCGCTAAACCGAATCTGTTCTGGGTTCCAGTTTGCGTAGAAACCACAACTTGTGACAGCTAGATCTCACAAACCTGAATAGCTTTTGACGTGATTCCAGAGACATTTGAAAGGTACAGAAGTGTAGATATCTCCACAAAAATTTTAGAATTTTAGACAGTCCAGATTTCGAGATACAAAATAAAGATCATAGGTTGCTCCAGAAAACAGCACAGCAGAGATAAGATAAAGCAAACCATCTGCATTAAGATTTCATCTAAACTTAAGGTTCCAATCTATGGAATTTGTGGACATGCCCACAAACTTCCAGCAAACAACCAAACTCCAAATCAACCAAGTTCACAATTAAAAACATCTAATCATCAAAGTTCACAAGACCAAACAAGTCTAAACATGACTCACGAACTAACAACGTTGTAATCTTTAACAAGGCACCTAACACCTATGGGGCGGTGTCAATCATAGTGAACGACCGGCGCTTCTTCTTGTAGATCGGTGGCTGCCCAAGTCGAGTACGTAGTTCATCAACTTGCTTCTGGAGGCGTCTCTCGGCCCTCTGTGATGCACGCAGCTCTCCCTTGACTTCTTCATCCACCCCCTGCATAGCATGGACATGCTGCACTATTGCTTCCAGAGTTGGGTCACTCTCTGGTGGTGCCAAGACCTGCCAGTTACCCTCATGATCATTGCGAGGAAGGAACCTGAAACGATCCTCCCTCATGGCCTCAAAACGACGGCCATGGTAGTAGATGTAGGCGTCCTGCGCTGCATCTTCCATGCCATCCAATGCATGGGCCCTCCTGGCAGTGGCACGGTGGACAGTCTCCACCTCATGTCCATTCTTAATGTCATTCCAAGCAGTGACAACCAGCTCTACCTTCCAAAAGGTTGCCTCCAAAGGATGCTGGTACTCTGCACAATGATAGCTGATGGAGGCGTGCAGATCGGGGTAGTAGTCATCCAGCACATGGGTGAGGAGGGTGTGGTAGTAGGTCATCTCTGGGGCTAGCTTGAAGTAGTACTTGCACTTCTAGCCTATCTCCTCATCCACCACAGGGACAGCTGGGGATGGCACAGGTGTAGGTGAAGTAGCTGATGACTCCGCTGGGGTAGCTACAGTAGGATAGACCGGTGCGATAGCTGGAGTAGGAGCAGGTGCAGGTGTCGGGATAGCCATCTCCTCATCGTCGGAGATGATCACAATCTCCTTCTCCGCCTATGGAGCACGTGGGGTGAACAAGGCACGGTAGCCAGCAGTGCTGAGGCAGGCAGTCTTCGGGTTATGAGACATCTATAGATTTAAAGTGAGATAGAATTAGAATCAACCATTTTATATAATAGATTAAGGTATGAAAAGCATAAATGTTTTAATAAAATAACAAGAGTAAGACAATAAGCATGAAACCAGAGGAGCAAAGATGCTAAAACGACCATTTCTAACTAGGCTTGCGTCCTACAGTCAACACGGCTCTGATACCAATTTGTCACACCCAATTTTAAGGATAAAATTGAATGCACTAACTCATGTGTGCCCAGGGATCAGTCACACACACAAGCTGACAAATTATAAAAGAGTATCATCACAGTGTATCTTACATCACGATATTAACATAACTTAGTCTTACGCATCACAGCGGAAAATAAAAGATAACTCTCTCTCATGGAACACCATCACAGGGAAGGTCAACAGGTTGACCACAAGCCTAATAATCCTCAGGAAACTCCTCATACATGTTGTCATCTGTTACCCATTCGGGATTTTTATCCAAATATAGAAATAAACAAGCGTAAGTACTTCCCATACTTAACAAGATAATATGGGGTTATGAAGCTAAAAAAAGATGACACAGGTTTACTGCAGTTAGCACTTTTAGTAAGTCCAGATTTTATTAACAAGTATAATCAAGTTATGCTTAAGCTCCCATTTAAACCCTCATAAGCAGATATCAAAATCATTTACATCATATTATCATCGTATACCATCATAAATGAACCATAATGAGTAACCAATTATTCTGTGAGTTTTCTGGGCCGCTCGTGACCGTGAGCATGGCTGTTATAACAGTTTGTAACCCTCTGCAGAGGTGGTGCACATTCACCGCGGGTCGTGATTCCCATATGCCCGGGTTAATTACTTCGATGTCACTGCTAATGTGAGCGGGCAGGGTACACTATGAAGCTATTTCATAGGTTTCTCTAACAAGTTAGGGCCGCTAGGTTTCCTCGGCAGGCAGATGTAGGAACCCCCCCTTTCCTAAGGCACATATCCATCGCAGCTATACACATAGGAACAGAGGCAGCCCTATACCCAATGTGGCAAGCCCCTCTTGCGCCATAAAGGTAGCCTCTAACAAGCTAGAAAAGGTCCTATTACTGAGCTAAAGTCAGAGCCATATGACTCTCACGGTTGCACTGTCAGTCCCAGCTTTTGCCGACAGATAAGTCCTTATGGAGGGCCGGGAGCAACATGATCAAAAGCCATTTGCACCTTCGCCCTATGGATCAGTTGTTATAAATCATGTTATGCTTTTAGTTCCATAGAACCATTAACCATCGTATAGATCATGTTCAGTTAGAGCACTAGCAATCTACCCATATGCAATTAACCCATAGGAGTCAAGGGAACACGTCATCAAATGACTAGAATGTCCTTATGGTTATCAAAGTTAGACACATGCACATGAGTAAATGATTAAAGTGAATAGAATATCAAGGTAGGCCCATGCTATACTTGCCTTGGTTCACAAACTCCTGCTGGTCCTACTGGTCGTCGAAGAACTCTTGATCTCCAACGTTCTCCTCACCGTCTGAACACGACCAACACAGCAACACACAACATTCCAGGAACATTCATGCAAAGCAAACAATTCTACAATTAGAATAGTACACCAGCAGTATAGAAAACAAGATAAAATGTTTATGAAAAGAATCTACGTCTCGCTACGATCACGTCAACACGAAGTTCACGAAAATCAGAGCTAAAACGCGAAAGTTATGAATTAAACGGGGTTTCCTATCGCACTTTATTTAATTAAACCTAACCATGAAAATTAAAAGTTGCAAAATTGATTTACAGAGGTACTAACACATAGATTATGAAATCACGAAGCTAACGCAATTTGAACGGATCAATTCGGAGCTAAAACGAAGTTTTTATGAGCAAAACAAATCTAGTGGCATTTCTGTAAATACTGAAAACATATTTTGGACTAAAACTGTGTACTTTATGTTTTCAAAACGAGAAAGCATACTCTGGGAACTGCGCTAGCAACGGCGGGTTCAATTTGTCTGAAACCGAGGGACTCTTTAGCAAAGTTACACGCGAAAGGGTATCGGTCATTCAGGGCCGTTGATCAATCAAGGGACGGCCTGGATTAGAGAAGAGAAGAGAGAGGGAGGGAGACGCCGGCCGGAACAGTGGCCCGACGGCGGCGCTGCCATGGCTGACGGCAAGGACCTCGCCGGCACGCGGGAAACAAGGCCTAGAAGCCTTGGTTTTCGCATCCGAGAACACCGAGGGATAGAGGGGGTGAAGGAGACCTCGGCCAGGCCGAGAATGGGGCCGGTGGACGCGGTTGGCGCGGTGGTCGCCATGGCCGGCGGCCAAAGCTCGTTGCCACACGCAAAAATGGGTCTACGGGCCACGAATCGAGAAACAAACTGCACGGGGAGAGAGAGGGGAGAACGGCGAAGCTCACCGTGACTTCAATCGGGGACGAACGCGGCTCAGGGACGGCTGTCCGCGCGGTGAGACGGACGGCGGAACTCGGCGCTCGCGGTGGTGGTTGTAGTGGCTTCCTCGGCGCCTGGCAACCACGAAGAAGAGAGCGGGGAGGCGGTAGGGGGAGCGGGGAAGGCTCGGCACGCATTTGAAGAGGCCGGGCGCGGGGAGGACGCTCCCACGATGCGGAACGTGGGCACGGAGCGGCGGCGGTTGCGGCTGATCGGGCATGGACGCGGGACGCGCGGGAGGAGGGGGAAGGCGTCGATAGGCGGGGCCAGGCGGTCAGCGGCTGGGCGCGGGGCGGTGGACGTGGCAGCGGTTGCTGCGGGGCTAGGCCGGCTCCTTGCTGGGCCGCGCGAGGCAGGGCGTGGGCAGTAGTTGCTGGCGATGCTGGGCTGCGGCTGAGGAAACAGCTCGGCTCGGCTGGGCTGGCCCAAGAAAAAACTGGGGGAAGGAAAGGGAAAACGAGCGGGCCGGCTTGGGAAGAAAAACAGAGGGGGGGAAGAGAGAACGGGCCAGCTGTTGAGAAAAATGGGGCTGGGCCGAAAGTTGAGAAAAGAAGGGGAGGGAAAAGAATTCCTTTTCTTTTTTCAAATACATTTTCCAATCTCATTTTCAAGTTGAATTTGAATTCAATTCAAATTCTAGTCAAAGCCAATCATTACAAAAACAAATGTGCAGCAACATGAATGCATCAACATGTTACTAACCTTATATTTGATTTTAATTCCATAAAAAATATTGTTTCCCTAGGTTCAATGCTCACAAAAATTGCTTAAATAAATCAATTTGGCTATTTTATAAAATGAAAATTTTCAGGGTGTGACACCTTGTTGGGTCACCACGAGTGGCTCGAGGTCGATACTCGGGCATCACCTGTTCAGACAATCGGGATGCTTCTGGGTGTCCTAGCTACAGCTGCGTGGGCACATCTCTTGAGCGTCCCTCACACTTCGGTATCCTTCCTACAGTGACCTTGAAGCTCAGAATAGCCAGCCTTGAACTTCGGTACCCTTCTGGGGGGACGTCGCTTCTGCCCCACTAAGGGGTGGGCTCCTGCCAAGGTGTTAGAGGTACGATTAACGAAAAATAGGAAGGAACAAGCTATGGATAGAAACAACATAGCTATTTGATGTTCAACCCATTATCGTACTCGTGTCCCGCCATGGTGCTGATCTTGTAGGCCCCCGACTAAATCACCTGTGAGATGTAGAAGGGTCCTTCTTAAGGAGGAGATAGCTTGTGGCCTTTCTTGGATGGGGTGGCTCTCCAAATGACGAGATCACCTACAATGAAGGAACACTCACGTACCCGTCTATCATGATAGAGGCGAAGCCCATGCTTGTAGCCGGTAGATCGCACCATGGTGGTGTTCCACACCTCCTTGAGCATGTCGACATCCGCTTGGCATTGTTCCACAGCATGTTGCTCATCGTTGAAGTGGACGCTCAGAGCGTCAAAGTCGAGGTCAGAGGGGATGACCGCCTCAACCCTTTAGACGAGGAAGAAGGGGGTGTACCCCATCGAGCGGTTCACACTCATCTGCAGGCTCTAGAGTAGGGAAGGGAGTTCGTCCCCCCCATCGTCCGGCATGAATCTTGAGCTCGTTGTAGATACGGGTTTTGATCCCCTATAGGATCAGCCTGTTGGCGCGCTCAACTTGGCTGTTGGACTTGGGGTGGTAGACCGCAGCCTAGTCCACCCAGATTTGCCAAGCATCACTGAAGTCCAGGAACTTGTGACCTATGAACTAGGTGCCATTGTCAGTAATAATGCGATTGGGATCTCTAAACATGTGAATAATGTCATGGATGAATTCGGCCGCCCGCTTGGACTTGAGGTTGACGATGGGCCGGACCTCGATCCACTTGGTGAACTTGTCAATGGCAACTAGGAGGTGATCGAAGCACCCGGGAGCCTTCTTGAATTCCTCGACCTTGTCGAGGCACCAGACCATGAATGGCTAAGTGATGGGGATTGTCTAGAGCGCTTGGGCCGGTAGGTGACTCTACTTGGCATAGTAATGGCATCCCATGCATGTCTTGATAAGGTCTCGAGCATCGGTGGGGACGGTTGGCCATTAGAAGCCGTGTCAAAAGGCTTACCCCATGAGGGGGCGTGGTGCCACATAGTGCCCGTAGATGCCGCCATGGATGTCTAGTAGTAGCCTCCTCCTGTCCGCTGGGTGATGCACCGCAGGAGTACTTTGGAGGCGCTCTAGTGATGGAGCTTCCCACGGAGGACTTAGTAGCTCTTGTCATGCTAGATTGGCCTGCGGGCATTGGCGATGATGGCTAGAAGGATCCCTCACTCGAGGAAGTCGAGGAAGGGTGCCCACCAGTCTTCTGATGCCTCAGACAACTGGGCGGAGACCTCACTCGTCGTGGTCCCAATGTCTTGGTGGGTTGACTGTAGACTTGAGGGGGGCTGCCCCATCGCTCTAGGGTGTCGGTTGTCCACCCCGAGGGCCTTGGTAGGCCGGTCATCAGCGGCTCCACCAGTGGAGGCCAACCCTTGTCTCTTGTGCTTCGTGGGGGGCGTCGGTGGGTCAGGGAGAGTGCAAGCCAGTGGTTTAGTACCATGCCGACCGTGTGTGGTGACCGTGAGCATGCATTCCTAGGGGGATGGTGCCTCTTTGGGGACATAGGTCAAGGTAGAAGCAGCACCAGCTAGGGCTAGCGTCTTGTCCCCCTCGAGGCAGATCGAGGGGGCATCAAGGAAGACTCCATGCAGTGCGGGCCTATGAGAGGATGCCAGCCTTGCCAGAAAGTTGGCTTGTGCATTGTCCCATCGGAGAATGTGATGGAGCTTGATGCTATCGAACTTGTCCTCAAGCTTTTGGACCTCCACCCAGTAGGCCTCCATCCTCACATCACGGCAAGTTGACTCCTTCATGACCTAGTTGATAACTAGTTCAGAGTCTCCTCGTACGAAAAGGCACCGAGGGCCGCTCGGATGCCTTGGTGGAGCGCCTTGTACTCTATAATGTTGTTAGTGGCCCGAAAATGAAGCTGATGGTCGTACCTTAGTTTGTTGCTGCTGGGGGATATAGGGAGGACCCCCATGTCTGCCCCCTCAAGGGTGAGGGAGCCATCGAAGTACATGGTCCAGTACTCCACCTTGACGGGGGCGGTGGAGGCTTGCTCCTCTGTCCATTCTGCTACAAAGTCGACGAGGACATGGGACTTAATCGTGGTTCGGGGGGCTGTAGGTGATGTCAAGGCCCATGAGCTTGAGCCCCCACTTAGAGATGTAGCGGTGGACTCCTAGTTGTTGATGATGTCTCCCAAGCCGCTGGAAGATACGACCACCATGGGGTGGCCATCGAAGTAGTGTCGGAGCTTGTGATTAGTGATGAGCATGGCATAGAGGAGCTTCTAGATTCTCGAGTAATAGGCCTTTGTGTTAGAGAGGACCTCGCTAATGAAGTACACCGACTGTTGGACCTTGAGGATGTGGCCCTCCTCCTCACGTTCCACCACCAGTGCCATGTTGATAGTGTGCGGGGTGGCAGCGGTGTAGAGTAGCATAGTCTCCCTCGTGGAGGGGGAGGTTAGGACTGGCGGTGTGGTCAAGAAGTCCTTCAGCCTTGTGAGCGCTTCCTGAGCTTCATGTGTCCACTCAAAATGCTCAGATTTCTTTAGGAGCTTGTATAGTGGCATACCTTGTTCCCCAAGGCGGGATATGAAGCGGCTGAGTGCTGCCAGGCACCTAGTGAGCCTTTGGGTTCCCTTCAGGTTCTTGACTAGTTCCACATCCATGATCACAGAAATATTCTAAGGGTTGGCCTCGATGCCACGCTCGAAGACAATGAAGCCTAGGAGTTTCCCAGTGGGGACTCTGAACACGCACTTCTCTAGGTTGAGCTTGATGTGATTGGCGTGAAGGTTGGAGAAGGTTTCCTCCAAGTCGTTGATCAGCCGCGTGGCCGTTCGAGACTTGACGACGATGTCATCGCCGTAGACCTCTAGGTTGCAGCCGATTTGCTCCCTAAAAACACTTATGCATGCACCGCTAGAAGGTGGCCCCACCGTTTTGGAGGTCGAATGACATGGAAGTCTAGTAGAAAGCGCCGAAGAGGGTGATGAAGGATATAGCCAGCTGATCAGAGGGACCCATTGCGATCTGGTGGTACCCATAGTACGCGTCTAGAAAGTAGAGAGCCTCACAGCTGGCGGTGGAGTCGACGACCTGGTCAATCCAAGGAAGGGGGGATGGGTCTTTGAGCAGTCCTTGTTGAGGCAGGTGTAGTCGATGCACATTCTCCATTTCCCATTCTTTTTCTTGACCAGGATGGGGTTGGCTAGCTAGTTGGGGTGTTGGACCTCCCTGATGAAGCTGGCATTGAGAAGCCTGGCGAGCTCCTCACCAATCACCCTTCGCTTCTCGTTGTCGAAGCGACGGAGGCACTGCTGCACTGGCTTGGCATTGGCTTTGATGTTGAGGCAATGCTTGGTGATCTCATGAGGGATGCCAGGCATGTCAAAGGGCTTCCATGCGAAGACATCAGCATTGTTGCGCAGGAACTCTATAAGGGTCCTTGCCATGTCCGGGGGCATGCCAGCGCCGATATAGAATTACTTCTCAGGATCTTGAGGATAGATCTAGACCATCTTGGTGTCATTGGCCATGCGGAAGGCCACCACCAGGCTCCCTCTTGAGCTATTTGGGGGTCCCTCACCCGGCTGGTGCCAAATTTAGGTGAAGTCAGCGACAATGACGCCAGCCGTGGCGAGGGCTATGCCTTCTAGCTCGCTACGGTATGCGTCGGCCATGGAGGAGGCAACCATGATGACCCCCCGTGGGTTGGGCATCTTGAGCTTCAGGTAGTACTAGTGTGGGATGACCATGAACCTCACGTAGCATGGTCGCCCTTGTAGAGCATGGTAGGGATTGGCCAAGTCAAGAACCTTCTTTTGAAAGTTGGTAGGATCCCCGAATGTAAAAGGGAGCCAGATGCTTCTAAGAGGAGTGGCTTGGGCCCCAGAGATGACCACAAAGAAGGGAGCAATGCTTGGGCGAAAGTCCTTCATTGAGATCCCCATGCAGTTGAGGGTGTCGGCATAGAGGATGTTAAGGCTACTCCCGCCATCCATCAGCAACTTCATGAGGCACACCCGCTCGACGATGGGGCTGACAATGAGCAGGAAACGCCTCAGGCTAGGGACGTGTTGTGGGTAGTCTTGGTGGCTGAAGGCAATTGGTACCTCCGACTAGCGAAGATGTTATGGCAGCGCCTAGCTCACCATGTTGACCCCTCATAGCGGGTTCCTGAAGGCCCATGGAGGCGGTAGAGTCGGTCCTCCCCCAAAGACCATGCGGCAGAGCTAGGTCACGTTGAGGGCAAGATCCCCTTCAACCCGCCTTCCTGCGGGTGAGGGAATAGCCCATCCACGATGCACAGGTGACACCATAGATCTTTCCGACCAACCAGCAGTGGGTGCCTAGTGGACCAGGCACCTCCCACCTCGATGTGCCAGAAGAGTGAGAAAGGGTCCTCCTTGCCCTATGGGAGAACCTAGCCTAGGTGCAGGGGTTGTCCCTGCCGCTCCTGGGCCATGGTAGATCAGCAGTGGATTCGGTAGGCCAGGACCTTGAGATATGCTCTCGAGGGCCATAGCAGAGGGGACCATGCTGGGGGCTTGTTGCCTACCATCATGGCCCTGTGGATTAGATGGAGCTCACTGTAGCAGTCGGCGATGTAGGCCAGGCTCCCAAAGTTGAGGACCTGGCCTAGAGCGAAGGCACCGGCCATGATGGGGAACTCACCAGGGAAGCGGACACCACCGTCTAGGGTGGCACTGCTTGCTCTGTCAATGAGGCGAGTGGCTCTAGCTACCGTAGAGCTACAATCACACTTGACGCTACCCCCTACCTAGCGTGGCAGCTGTCGCAAGGTCAAAACCGCGGCAAGCATAGTTCTTCTAGTCAGTGTTAGAGTATGGGTCTCCGATGGCTTGGGTGGACTCAATAACACAAGAATCACGTAGAGAAGACACAACAATTTATCCTAGTTTGGGCCAATTCGGTCCCTACGTCCACAGGTGATGATCCTTCTACTCAAGAGCACCCAAAATTGGGGGGTTATAACAGAGTGTAAAGAGAGATTTGGTAGGGGGTTAGCTCAGTGCTAATCCTAAGGTTGCATCACTGCCAGTGGAGCCTTCCCCCTTATCAGAGAGGAGGAAGATGGCGGGATATGTAGGAGGAGCTCTTGGTGCCCCTCTCCAGGTTGCCTTGCTCCCTGTGCAGAGCGGAGGCAGATGGAATGGAATGGAGTGTCTAGTGATTGATTTGGGATGCTCCTACCTCCTAGGTCTGACCTTATCCCTTATATAACGAGATAGGTTGGGTACACGACGGTTTGGGGGAGCTAGTCTATGGTCTATGTCAACCGAAGTCCAGGACGGTCATGCAGCGGTGCGCTATGGACCGTGGCAGTGTCTTGGAGCCGAAGAAGCCTTGGGCATCGTCCCGCTGCTCTGTTCTGACACTCTGCGTGTCAGGTTATGTCAGCTTGGACCGGACTCCCTAGGTGGACCTTCTGGAGTCTTCCTGGTGGCAAAGGAGGTCGGCTCTAGGGGCTGACGCATGGGCCTAGAAGCCCTCGAGGCCCCGGAGGCCCAAGTAAAGCCATTGTATTCTTGTGTCATGCCCTAGACAAGACCCTATAGGGGGAGTAGTTGGCAGGGCCGTGCCTAGGGAGCGACCCTAGGGAGCCCTCAAGCATCGGTGGCCCGGGACTTGTCTTTTTGCGCCTAGGCCATGGCTGGCGTTATTAACCAGAAAGGAGCCAAGGGCTGGGCCAGGATGTGTCGTAAATCAAGAGCCTAGGGCATGGGTGAGCCTCAAAGCCCAAGCGGAGGTCGTGGCCAAGTCAACCTTGGCAAGGTCTCTTCGCTAAAGGGATGAGATTTCTATAAGGGAGAGGGCTGTAACACCCTAGGTGTTAGGCTTGCACTTTTGCACTTGCATTGCATGAGCATCAGCATCATTCATTCATATATGAGCATAAACATATGAAACATATGAAACATACCTTTGTTATTCTATGTTGCAACGTGTGTATGCTTTATGGTCATGCATGTTAATGTAAGTGGTTGATGTTGATCACTAAAACACCTTAGACACACTTAGTATGGTACAAGGAACAAGTTTGGTATGCATGACATGGACCAAAACAGCCCCGAAGTCATAATTATTCTAGGAACTCCAATTTTCATGATCCTACTTTGACCAAAGTTGAACTATAGCATAGAGCATTTGCATGGCAGAGTACCCTTAATAAACGTTGTAGCCTATCTTATGTGGAACAAACTTTATTTAAGGGTCATGAGCTAATTCAGTGCCTAACATGGTCAAGTAGGGCTCACAAGAATCAACAAAATATTGTTTCTAGACTTAGAAATTTTGTAAGTCCAAAATGCTGATTTTAGTTTGAAGTGCACCACTTTGGAGCTTTGTAACTTGCTAACCATGACAAATTAGATGTTACTCCCTAAAGTAAAGTTGTAGATCTCACATAGCTCTACAACTTTCACTAATACCATTTTCACTGATTCACCACGGATGAGGAGTTATATGGTCACAAAGTTGCTCTATCAGACATGCGTGTTGGGCTCTGATGACCGCTAACGGTGCGGCATTAGTGGCCGACCACGCCAGGCCGTAGCCGCCACGTGGTGGCCATACGCCAGTGATGGTCGGGCTAGTTGGGCCAGCGCACGGACAAGAGGGCCTTGCCGCTGCTGCTCCACTACCACTCGCGCTCACTCCTCTGCCTCGCCTCACGCTTGTTATCTTCCACAGCCGAGCAGCGCCATCGCCGATGTGCTTCGATGAGTTCGCGCACCACTACCATCGCGCCATTGCTTAATAGCTCGCGCACACTACATCATTGCGACCCACTCTACATCCTCGACCCATTAGCGCCTTAGTTCGAGCCCAAGGTAAAGGCCTACGGCCATTTCCGCCACCGCGACATCACCGGACGGCCGCCGCGCTCTCGGCTCGTCGTGGCCAGACCGCTCCACTGCATCTCCCGCCTTCCTATCGTCTGGTCCGTAGTTGCCTTAGGTCACTGCTGCTCAGGCCGGAGCTAGAGTAGATGCTACCGTCCCATCACACAGGAACGCACCACTGCTCCTGTCGTGCCTGCCATAGACATGAGCTGGACCTTGCTGCGGACAGCGGCCCCTAGGTCTCGCCATCCCCCGCTCGAAGATGTTTATGCATAGCCATGAATGCTAGCTCCTACCACAAAGATGGAGACCCACCTCTCGCTGATGGTTAGCTGGAATGAAGAACCTCGCCATGTGCGCTAGGTGCCACCATGCCGCCATGCACACGGTTAGGCTCCACCTTTTCCAGATCTTGCACTAGAACTGTGCTAAGTCACCATAGAGGTAGGGCCATCCTCGCCGAAGCCTGCCGTGGCCAAAGATGGCCGGTGCACCATCGCACGACCACCACTGTCTACCATGCTCACCAGTGAGCTTGCTCTGGTGAGCCACCGACCCAACTTGGGGTACCCTAGGTGCGGGTTGACGAGAGGAACACGATGGTGCCTTGGGGTTTCGCCGGAGACCTCGCCGTCGGTGAGCTTTCGCCAGTCAACACCATCCTCTGCTCCTGTGTCGCTGATGGGTGGGACCATTGACCTGCGGGCCCCCCGTTGTCAGTCGCAGTCGGGTGCACTAGACCGGGTGCACCTAGCAGCTGAGCTCGATTTGAAATTCGATTTTCTTTATTTATTATTCTAGATTTTGTTGCAAACTTCAAAAATTCATATCTAGAGTTAGGAGTGTCCAAATTGAGTGAACAAAATTTTATTGGATTCATCATGAATTGTACTATTTGATCAAAATATAAAACCTACTGTTTGGGATATTTTTCTATGAGAATTAAATTGAGCTAGATAAGTGCTTTTAAAGTTGTTTCCATCTTGTAAAATGCATATCTTTGAGAAAGGGAAGTGCAAAAATTGTCATTCCAATTTTACTGGTCTTGTGTTGACATGCTATAGCTAGGAAAAATGCTTAACCTATAGTAGGTATACTTGGAATATGGTCTTCCTATTTAACCTTGATTATTTTCTAGTTTCTAGTGAAAATAAATGGGGTAAAAATACATAACTAATGATCATGCAAATTTTACATAGTGTTACTGTGCTAGAATGAAAGTAAGAAAAATATGAAATCTGTTGTTTGACACTTTTCACTAGGCTAAACTATTTTTACTAAAATAAGCCTATGCAACTTGTCATTTTTGTAGAGATGGTACTTATCCAAATGGCATAAAATTTCAATAGTAGACTTTTGGGGTCATATGTAGGCTACTGTAATTTTCTCAGAATTTACTGTGCACTTTTGATATATGTTCCTTATTTCATCTTAGTGTCCAAATGAATTAATAAAGGCATTTAAATAATTTATTTGGGCTTGACCATTATGTTTTCTAAAGTGTATATGATGTCTATGAACTGTTGGTACCATTGGTTGTGCCCAAATTTGATTGCTTGTATTAAGTGAAATATTAATTGCCCTATAATTTAATTATAGTGACTATTTTGTACAATTTCTGTTGTTAAGTAAATTGCATGGGTAAAATGATGTTTTGCTGTGAATCTTGTCAATAACAAACTTATAGATAACTTACTTATATTGCTTGTGTCAAATCTTCATAGCAATAGGCTAAATGGTTTGAGAGTTATAGTTGTTGGAAGTTGGTCTCCAAAAATGCTTATTCTCTAGAATTTCTAGGACAGATCTAGAAAATTACTTTGTTTGACCTTGATAGCCATTGAATCATCTTGAGATGACTAAGAAAATTGTAGGCAGTTTTATAAGCTTTCCAGAAAGTCTAAGATGGATAGTATTTTGTTGAGTAGAACTCCAGATATGGCCAAAATAAGTAGCTGGTGTTTATAGTCCAGGAAATAACTAAGTCAAATTATAATTGTTTGTCTTATGTGATGCTTGTGTAGATGCTTAGGCTAATTGAGATTAGTTGTTAGCTGCAGGTTCTGAGCCTCTTACTAATGATGAACAAGTTTACCTTAGGTTACTAGAACTTGGTGAGTGTATGTTTCTTGTACTATAGAAGAGATATGCGCCTACTTAGTAAAGATCAACTAGAAGAAAGTTATACATCTACTTGATAAATGAATGTTAAACTTATCATACATCTTGCGGATAACCATGCTCATGCATATACACTTCATCAGGTCATCTCATCTCTTATGCATTCATGATACTCATTTGTGCATATGCATGCAATAGGTTCCCCGGAAGGAGTAATGCTACTTGAGTTCGAATTCAAGTGTTAGGAGGAGGAGCAGGCAGCCAAGGAGCGGGAGGTTTAGACAGAAGAAGGAGTCAACGTGGAAGATCTTCCTAGGTGTCCTGATCACCAACCTTCCTCAATTCTGAAAGGCAAGCCCCAGAGCATTATAAGTCTCCTATGTTTTCTAAATATCAACTTGAGTCCTTTTTATGTTGATGCATTAAGTACTATGGGTTGATTGGAACCACTTGCTGCATATACTTTCCTTGTCCAAACAAATATATCTTGAATTCTATGTAGGCCCAGGATCGAATATATGCTTAGTCATGCTTAGTCTTGTAGAAGTCGGGTGATTTCCTGTCACCTATGAGATATAGTAGTTATCTGGTCATGGTTGGCTATAATTGCTATCGTGGAAATAACCATATGTTGATGAATAAAAAGGAGACCGGGCAGGATTATGATAGAGAAGCAACAAGGCATGGAGGTATTGGTGCCTATTTATCCCTGTCTGTGTCAATTAAGGACGGATTCGCTGTACATCCTCATGTCATGTTGAACGCATGCCTAGCACTTAGTTGCCCGGATAAGTCATTCCGACCACGAAGCCGAGAAGCTCAACTCAGGCCGGGACCCGATAAGTGAAAGTGCGCACACTGGAGGAAGTAAGGATGTGCGGGAAGCCAGTAGCGTGAGTCCAAGGGCTGACCGGGCCTAAACTCCTGGCAGACTAGTAGTATCCCTGAGGGTGTGGCGTTGCTCGGACCCATGACTGTACCTAAATTGTACCAAAGGTGACCCGACGGGGAAGTATGGGTTGTGTTAGGAATAACTCCCTAGCTAGTTGAAAATAACCATGTGTCGATGAATAAAAAGGACACCGGGCGGGATTATGATAGAGAAGCAACAAAGCATGTATGTCTTGGTTCCTATTTATCTCCGTCTATGTTGGTTAAGGACCGATTCGTTGTACGTCCTCATGTCATGTTGAACGCATGCTAGCACTTAGTTGGCCGAATAATTCGTTCCGACCACGAAGCTGAGTAGCTCAACTCAGGCCGAGACCCGGTAACTGAAAGTGCGCACATTGGAGGAAGTAAGGATGTGCGGGGAGCCAGTGGCGTGAGTCCAAGGGCAGGCTGGGCCTAAACTTCCTGGCAGACTGGTAGTATCCCTGAGGGTGCAGCACTGCTCAGACCCGTGACTGTACCTAAATTGTACCAAAGGTGACCCGACACGACCCCGACGGGGAAATATGGGTTTGTGTTAGGAATAACTCCCCAGCTGGATGGAATCAATTTGAGTCACCATCTCTCTTGGATAGTGAGAACTTGACTGAGCAGCAGCAACGTAGCATTAATTGATGAAACTTGATGATTATGATGATGCTCAAATTAATACACTAGATATGGTTACTAATGCTTGTTAGCTTAATCACGTGATTGCTCTAGTACAGGTGCTAATCTAGAGATGCTTAATTGAATAGGTATTCAATTTGATGCTAAAGATATTAAATCTCCAAGTTATGTTACATAAGCTTTTATGCAAAATGTTGTCAAGTTAACTCCACCGATAAAGCCTTGCGTACTCCTTGGTGTCATATTATTTCTGGTTTACGACGGGTAAGTCTAGCTGAGTACATTCTTGTACTCAGGGTTTATTCCCTCTTGTTGCAGATGATATGATGTATCATGGGTACTGTAAGAACTGCCTTCATCCTGTTGTGGATGAGGACTAAACCATGGGGCATGGTACTCCATAGATATCCTCTCTATTCTGCTTTTGCTAAAAATGACCATGATACTGGCATGTATTTGAACTAAGTGTGATGTTGATGTCAAACTACTTTGCTTTGGCTATTTGAACTTGGTTTGTAATAGACTATGTGAACTCCGATGTGTGTGAGATACTTGTGAACCATTTGTGAACGGTGATGTAACATGTGACTTGTTATGTTGAATCATGTACGATCTTGGTTTGTATGTTGGTTGGTTTGAGATCCTTCGTGATTTCATCGAACTACCTGGGTTTATATGGGCTCAAGTATGATAGTTTGATCGCTTCGGTGATTGGTATTGTACTTGTGCTCTTATAAATTGGACACTTCTATTACAATACCCATGCGAACCATCATTGGAGAGGAGGTAGGAGTCAACCGACCAAAGTTTGGGCCGAACGGAGCCAGTCGGGTTGTGGCTGCACCCCTGGATCGGCCGCACCAGGGCTGGGCTGGATCAAGCCCATCTTTGGTGGGTGGACTTCTATGATCATGTAGACTTGATCCATGATGGTTTCGCGCGGAGTTGAGTTGGTTTGGTTTTGATTTTGAGCTCATTCTCCACTTGTCTGGGCCTTGATGTGTCTGATTGTGGGCCTTCTCCTCCTTTGATTTTGATGTGTTTCTTGTACACTTTAGGCTCATTTTCTGTGTATCCTTATATGTTCTCCTATAAATGAATAATCACCAAAACTTGTGGAATTGATTAGTTATAAGCCCTAATTCTAAGTTTGGTGTTCATTTGAGCATATTTTTATATAAATGTTGGTGATTAGAAAATAGTGTTAAGGACCGCCAACAAAAGCCACGACGTCGACGATGAAGCCCACACCGTATAGGACACCAGGTGAAGTCACAGTCGTATGCATAGTGCCGCCTTGATCGGCACTGTGGCACCGCGTCATGCCATGCCATGACATGGGGGGCAAGCCCACGATGACCACGCCGGGATGTGCAACGACTCCGAGACAAGACAGGATGGATTGTTGGACCAAGTTTTCTAGCTTCTCCATCCCTCGGGCTCTTGACCACTCGGGTTAGGAGAACCCACATTCTCTATATGAACCTCGCCCTCGAGCTGTATATAAGGGGAGCCAGGCCTCCCAATAGGGGGGACAACTTCAAATTGATTCTCCCTACCTCGAATTCCTCAGCCTACACCCCCCGTTGTAAGTCCTCAGAGCACTTGAACCGAGGAACACGAACATGAACCACCTCTAAGACTGGATGTAGGGCTCCGTCCTGAACCAGTATAATTTCCTTGTGTCTTGAGTGCTACCATCATCTTCCTAGAGCACCGCGGCGCTTAGAAATTTACTTGTCGGACTTCAAAACACAGACAGTCCCAAAATGGAGATGCTCGCATTTAACCATCATGACGCTAGCCCAAAAATGTGAGTCCCCATTCTTCAATTGAATTTGAGAGAGAGGATTAGATTCTAGGTATTTGTTGCGTAGTATTTATTTTTCTGCCATGTACCATGGGTTGTGAGCAGTTTAAAAATCCACTTACTGAGAAGGGCTATGTTCTTAATGTCTAAGTTATGAATTTCAAGCCCACCTTGCTCTTTGGGTTGACAAAGAATGTTCCATTTGTCTAGTCTGTATTTGCGTTTTTGTACTTCACTTTGCCCAAATCTTGATCGGAAGTAGTCAAGTTTTTTGAGAACTCCCCTTGCAATCACGAAAAAGACATATATAGGTAAGTAAGCTGCTAAGAACTGAATGCTGGTGACGACGGCGAGATGGTGTTCGATGCTGTCATTGTGGGCTCCCAGCCAAGGCTCCCAGCTATCAACGGCATGGAGAAGTGGAGGAGAAGGCAGCTGCATTCCCCACTCGTACCGCGTCCCAGAATCCTTCCAGGTTGTGTCCTGCGCTTCCACTAAACCAGCTACAAATCCATGTTACATTTGTTCGTTCGCAATCTCATATCCACCATGCATTTCTGATTCTAAATACTATTTTTATTCTGAAGCTAATATCCATAGTCGTAAGTAGTAATGTATACTGCATTCCCCACATGTGAATTTTAACCGTGTCTGAGTGCCGATTTGGATGTGGCTAGTGATGTATACTGTAAGCTAGAAATGGGCCAAATTTAATGGGTGATCGAATCGAAAGCTATAAATGGTCTAAATTTAATGGGCTATAACTAATGTTGGATCGGATTAAAGTAATAAGAGGGCCAAAAAAAACATTTGGCCCAACTTACTAATTTCAGCCCACATAAACCAATGGCCCGCGATGGTGACGTAAGCATCCATGTCATCATTCATGTAAGCATCCACGTAAGCATCCATTATGATGTGGCAATTCATCCATGACGTTATTTTTCATCACAAAAAATGTGTTTGGGTTGGGCTAACTGGGCCTTGGGCTCTATGGTGACGGTCTAAGATCGTCACGGATTCTCTCAATCAGTGATGATTTTCGAAATACCGTCACGGAGGTTAATTCATGACGCTCAATCCATGACGATATCTGAAACCATCACCGATGCTGCATTGTGACGGTTTTTTGGTGGTCCGTGACCTAAATTTTTCATCATGGATTAACAGGATTCTTGTAGTGATCATATACATAAGTAAGATGCCGAGAACAGAATTAATCAGTGTGATGCACCCACTTGTTGACATATGTTTTCCTTTCTAGCTGCATAGTCTTGTTTCAAAACGTTCTTCTACTCTTTTCCAATCCATATTTGATAGTCTCTTATAATGTATAGGTATGCCCAAATACCTCCTTGGAAAAGTTCCTTGATTATTGATTACGACCGAAAAGTTCAGTGTATTGGGATAATGATTCTTGTGCTGCTCCAAAGAAGAATATTTTACTCTTATGAAAATTCATTTTAAGCCATGAAAATTCATTTTAATAACTTCATGTTGCGAGCCTTTTCCAGGTCGATCAAGATCCATAAAGAGTACTGTATCATCGGCATACTATAGAATAGATAAACCTCCATAAAATTTCTGTACTACTATTGGTCATTGGTCATTATTGTAGCAATGAAGCTTTGAGTTGGCCCCCCTCACACATGCACGAACGGTCCGCCGCTGGCTCAGTGTACCTGTTTATTAATACGTACATGCCACAGCCTGTATAAACTATGGGCATTCAGCTGTCTCCCTGCCAGCAAGGAGCAGAATAGACAATTCGTAGCTCTGCTGCCGATAATCTCAACGATTAAGGATGGTATGATGACGTTCGCTAAGTTAAATTGAACAGATTCTGTGACACCCTAAAATTTGCCACTTTTGGAAAATAGGTTTAAAATGATCTAATTCTGTATTTTGTGCTCATGAAATGTAGAAAAATAAATAAATAAATAAATTTCTCATGAATTTAAAATTTATCGTAAAGTAGCAACATGTATGTGCATTTATGCCGCTGTATATTATTTTGTGAATGTTGATATTGATCAAAGTTTCAAAGAGAATTGGAATTTGAATTGGAATTGGTTTTCAAAATTTATTTGGAAAAAAAAAGGAATTTCCTTTCCCTCCCCTTCCTTTCTTCACTTTTGGCCCAGCTCCATTTTTTTTTCTCCCCGAGCCGGCCCGCTCGCTTTCTCCTTTTCCCCTCCCCCGCTTCCTTCCTGGGCCGGCCCAGTTCGGGTGGAACCGCCGCCGCCGCGCCAGCCCAGCACCGAGCCGCAACCGACGCCCGCGCCGCTGCAGCTGCCAGCCCGGCCCCGCCTGCCAGCACCTTCTCCCACCTCCGCGCGTCCCGCGCCCGCTCCCGGTCAAGGCGGAACCGCCGTTCAGCGCCCACGTCGTGGGAGCGTTTCCCCCCCCCCCCCCCCCCCCCCGCGCCCCGGCCGCTACAAATGAGAGCCGAGACAACCCCCGCGCGCCCGCCTGCTGCTCCCGCTCCAGTTTTTGTTTTCGCTCTCAGCCGCAACCGCCGCTCGGAGAAGCTCCGCCGGCCGCCGTCCTCACCTCCGCGCGGGCAGCCGTCCCCGAGCCGTCTCCGCCTCCATTCTTCCCCGCGGTGAGAACCCCTTCCTCTCCTCTTTCTCCCCATGCGGTTATTTGCGAGTTTCGTGGCCCGTAGACCTCGTCTCACGTGCACCGTGAGCTCCATGCCGCCGGCCATGGCGACCGCCACCTCGGCCGCGTTCTCCGGCCGCCGTATCGGCCTTGGCGACTTCCCCTTCACCCTCTCGTTCTCCCGGTGCTCTTGGATTAGAAAACCGAGGCCCGTAGGCCAAATTACCCGCTCGCCGGTGATCTCCACGCCGCCGGCCATGGAGTTGTCGCCGGAGTCACTGTTCCGACCGGCCACCCCTTTCTTCTCTCTCCCCCAGATCGATTTCTGGCCATTCATTTCTAATCCGACGGCTCACGTTTGAAGATACCCCTTCGGGGGTCAATTTGCTAAAGAGACCCTGTAATTTTCTAAGTCCTAACCCGCAGTCCAAAGCGTATTTCCTTTATTACGCATTCTCATTTTGAAAGCGTAAAGTTCACTGCTTTACTCTAGAATACGTTTTCAGTATTTATAGAAATGCCATTCAAACTATTTCGCTTATAAAATTGTCGTTTTAACTCCGAATTGATCCATTCAAATCGCGTTAGCTTCGTAATTTCATAAGCTACATGTTGGAGCTACTGTTAGTCAAGTTTGGAACTTTTTAATTTCATGATTAGATTTAATTAAATATATGGCTTTAGGAAAACCCGTTTTAATCATAACTATCGCATTTTAGCTCCGTTTTTCGTGAACTTCGCGTTGACGTGATCGTAGCGAAACGTAGATTAGTTTTACAGACATTTTATCTTGATTTCAATACTGTTGGTGTACGGTTCTAATGATAGGAATGTTTGCTTTGCATGAATGCTATTGGAATGTTGTATGTTGCCGTGTTGGTCGCGTTCAGACGGTGAGGAAAACGTTGGAGACCAAGAACTCTTCGACGACCAGCAGGACCAACACGAGTTTGTGAACCAAGGCAAGTATAACATGGGCCTTTCTTGATGTCCTATTTCACTTTAATCAATTACTCATGTGCATGTGTCTAATTTTGATACCCGTAAGGACATCCTAGTGATTGTTATCCTGTTCCTTGTCTCCTATGGGTTAAATGCATATGGGTAGATTGCTAGTGCTCTAACTGTACTTGATATACATGTTGATGAATGATACTATGGAACAAAGTGAGTAACATGATTTATAACAACTGTTCCATAGGGCGAAAGTGCAATTGACCTTTGTTCATGTTGCTCCCGGCCCTCCATAAGGACTTATCTGTCGGCAAAAGCTGGGACTGACAGTGCAACCGGGAGAGTCATATAGCTCTGACTTTAGCTCAGTAATAGGATCTTTCCTAACTAGTTAGAGGTTACCTTTTTGGCGCAAATGGGGCTTGCCACTTTGGGTATAGGGCTGCCTCTGTTCCTATGAGTATAGCCGCGATGGATGTGTGCCATAGGAAAGGGGGGTTCCTACATCTGCCTGCCAAGGAAACCTAGCGGCCCTAACTTGTTAGGAAAACCTATGAAATGGCTTCATAGTGTACCCTGCCCGCTCACCTTGGTAGTGACATGGGAGTAATTAACCCGGGCATATGGGGATCACGACTCGCGGTGAATGTGCACCACCTCTGCAGAGGGTAACAAACTGTTATAACAGCCGTGCTCACGGTTACGAGTGGCCCAGAAAACTCACAGAATAACTGGTTACTTGATGATGATCATTTAAGTTGTTCTATGATGAAATATGGTAAACCTGACCTTGATATATGTTCTTATGGAAATTAAATGGGAGCTTAAGCATAACTTGATAATACTTGAGAATAAAAGTGTGACCTATTAAAAATGCTAACTGCAGTAAACCAGAGTCTATCCTTTTTGAGCTTCATAATCCCCATGTTAGCTTGCTAAGTACGGAATGTACTTACACTTGTTTATTTTCTTTACTTGGATAAAAATCCCGGATGGGTAACAGATGACAACGGGTATGAGGATTTCCCGGAGGATTATTAGGCTTGTGGTCAACCAGTTGACCTTCCCTGTGATGACGGCCACGAGAGTTTATTATCTTTTTATTATTCCGCTGTGATGTATAAGACTAAGTTTTATTATAACTCTGATGTATGAGACACTGTGATGATACTATTGTAATTTGTCAGCTTGTGTGTGTGATTGATTCCTAGGCACACACGAGTTTTGTGCATTCAATTTTATCCTTAAAATTGGGTGTGACAGATTCCATGCATTGTTATTGTCGACAACTAGTTCAGCTGCTACTGACTGACTGACATGCAAGATTTTTTATTTTAAGAATTTTTAGATGCATTTTATGCTCAAGGTGCTTGTGAAAAGTTGTAACGATTTTCGGGTCGTTACACATATACATATAACGTTTTGCGGAGGGTCGCTTCCTAATCACGGAATCACCAATGCTGGCAACCAGGACAAAGAGACAGCGGAAGCAAACAGCTGTGGTGTTTGGATGTGTGTTCTGGCCTCTGACACGAAAGAGGCAGAGACAGGAGAATACCCTCTCTATATGGATGGTGTGGAATTTTTTCCTTCCTTGTAAGAGCCAGCCCAAAGGTGTCGTGTATCCTAGCAATGGTGTTTCCTAATTAATGGTGGACAAACAGCTTACATTGTTTTCACCGAAAAGAACCGAGCTAGTATACAAATCTCAATGTGTATATATACATACATATACATAGAACACGTATCATCGCCATAGGCTACTGGTTCTTCTTCTTCTCCAGAGGTTCTCAGGTATTTCTTTGTTAGTGATTGCTTTCAAATATTTTCCTTTTAACATTTTAGCATACTGTTTGCTGCTCGGTTGGTATGTAGTGCATTCAATTAAGACATCTGCTTTCCGCAAAAAAAATTAAGACATCTGCTTAGTACGAAACTATGATAGCATTAGTTCAAAACAACATGTTATGTTTCTATTGGTTATGACAATGTTGCTATATTATTGATTCTTATTGGTATTATAACAGTTTCAAAATAGAGTAAAGCTAAGGATAGTTCGTGATCATGGCTGCCCCTGCTCCTGGTCCGGCTGGCCGGAAGACAAGGTGGCCGGAACTGGTAGGCTGGGACCTTGATGATGCAGTGGAAAAAATCAAGGAAGAGTGGGATGATGTAAGAGTGATTTCTTTGCATACCTCGCGACTCGCAGCCATCTGCAGGCCATCAAGGAGATGTATGCGTTATTATCGACTACAACATCGACGAATATGGTATCCCATACGTTGCTAACCCGCCGCCTCTGCATATTCAGAATACGTAGAAAGGTAGCCTTTGCTAGATAACCTAGAGAATACGGTATTCTCCAGGTTGCCAAGCAAAGGCTACCTCTCTACTTTTTTATGCCTTGATATATGAAAGGCAAGCATCAATTGAATAATGCAAGCGAGTGTGACATCTGAAGTTGCTTTCATATATGTATATGTCTGTGATGAATATATTGAGTAGTGTCCAACTCAATATATGTAATAATAAACAATGAGATGTCTCGAGTTGATGAGTAACGTATAATGAGGTAGCGAATCGATCTTGGTACAGATATCTTTGAGGGCCTGATGGCCGTTTCAGAAATCCTTACAGTCAAGGTTGCCAGAGGAACTGCACTGATTTTCTTATCAATGGATACAGCAATGATGAGGTCGCATGGCCAACACCTCAACAAACTGTACAGGGAAGATACAGGTCTTTAGACGGTGCTGTGGATCATGGTATCGTTTGATGGTGTAGATTGTTCGCAAGCATGGGTGTGCAGTATGTTATCTTTTCCGTGGCTACGACTTTGCTAGGTCAATTCATTTATTTATGTTGTCGATATGAGATCTGATAGTGATAGATGTGAATGTGGGTTTTATGATTTGTAGTAAATTGAATTCACAATCTGTAGCTTCTCTCCGCTGTGAATCGCGTCCCCGTTCACCGCTCGCGCCTGTGGATCGCGGAGGGGGGCAGGGACCCCTACCTCCGCATGAAGAACGCCCACGCCGGCAGGCCAGGTCTGGGAGTTCGCCGCCGCCATCGACCCTGACCTGTCCATCGATGCCGCGTGTCGGGCCAGGGGCTCCATCATCCACCCCCGCAATCTCCACATGCGCTGCTTCGCCGACCTCCTGGGCCCCGCCGTCAAGGCCGGCGATAACGATGACAGCTAGGGATCTGGGATGGCAAAATCTTCGTCTTCTAGACGCTCCGGCCACCACCGCTTGGCAGCTCCTGGTGGCGTCACCAGCTGCATAGCCTCCTCAACTCGCTGCTGCTGCTCAGGCACATGGCCTGTCCCTGCTCAAGGTGGATAGATTCGTCCAGGTTAATCCCTTCTTGCTTCTCTATAGTAATTCTTCCCCCTCTCATGTCTAGGATGCGCAGATTTGCACTTGTTTAACCTGGTGCCGTGTGTTGATCAGGTAGTTATTAAATACTGAATACATGCAGGAACTGAGTTTGCCTATTTTCCAATGTGAGTTGTATGTGACATTACTTGGTGAAAGCTATGTTTGTCTTGCATGGCCAGTTATATGCAGTACCTGTATTTTTGAGAGTTCAGTTCTGCAACACATTTGTAATAATTTCTAGAAGAATATCATTATACTGTGATCATGTCTCATTACCTATCTAGCATGATATTCTCTATCTGTGAGATCAGTTGCTATTCTCATGTGGTTCCAGTTTTTGTATTCTCACTCATAAGAGCCTTTTTTCTGAATTTAGGACTGTTTGTTAAAACTGAGCTTGAATTTGATTAGTTATAGGAACAAGCAGTTAATCTATTGCATCTGTGTATGTCATGGAAAAAGATTTCAGGTCTGTTCATGTGAAGGTTCAGTATATGTAGCTGAAGCTCTCCATTTTGGTAAGTTGCCAGTTTCTTGCAAGTGTTGTCCATGTTCAGAAAATTGCATGTTTTTTTTCTAGCACCAGCCTTGTAGAAATTCAGAATGTAGCATAATGTCTGTGCTACGGTTTTATATCTGGATGGTTGCATCAGCCAGGTGCACTGTATAAGTGATGGAAATAAAAATTTTGACTTGCTACAAATTGGTAGTACTTGAACTGCAATCCATTGCAATACTATAATAGTTTCATTATAGTACCATTTATATATGCTTATTGGTTCATGTGTGTTCGATGCGTTAGTTACCATGAGATGAACGGCTGCATGGCAGGCCAAGTCTAGGCGCCTCTCAGCCATGCATGGTGACCAGGGCCAGGTCCAGGCGCCTCTCAACCACCCAGAGTACCTATTTAATCTCTGTAATAAGCACGGGTAGACACAAGCAAGAATTAAGAAAGAAAACCCAGAGTGCAAAAACTACTTTACTTCCGCTATTTGAACTTGGTTTGTAATAACTATGTGAACTCCGATGTATGTGAGATACTTGTGAATCATTTTTGAACGGTGATGTAACATGTGACTTGTTAAGTTGAATCATGTACGATCTTGGTTTGTATGTTGGTTGGTTTGAGATCCTTCGTGATTTCATCGGACTACCGGGTTTATATGGGCTCAAGTATGATAGTTTGATCGCTTCGGTGGTTGCTATTGTACTTGTGCTCTTATAAATTGGACTGGTTCTGTTACAGCTGGAATCGGAGCAAGGTTCTTTTTTACTAAACTTGTCATATGGGTATTTAAAACAAAGGTTTTATTTTATAAAATCAGTTTGACAACTTATAGCTATATATATATAGGTGTGTTAAAATTTGAATTTTAAATTTAGAGTGTGCCAGTGGTCATTTCCTTTATGCCCAGTTAAGGACTATCAGGTGGCTAAACAAGTACTAACATGGGGTTTTTACTTTCGTCATCCATACGGCAGTGCTATTGTATGGATGCCATTCACTTGAGTGATAATGTATGAATCAATTGCTTCTACGCCCAAGGTAAGAGTGGCAAGACCGCAAGGGTGAGCATGCAGTCAAATTGGAGAGGTAGCTTTGGTACTGCGGTATATGTCCCATATATATACTAAGGTTTTTAATTATGGGTTAGCTTTGATACGGCAAGTGCATGCATATTTATATGTATGTATGGCACGTATTTACTTTCGGGTAGCTTTGATACGGAAGTATATGTATGGGTATATATATATGGAAGTATTTAGTTGCAACCTAGAGCCTAGATTTACATTTCGGCATATATAATTGTTGGGTTGGGCTGAAATGAAATTCTTGTCTAGGTACATTAACAGCGAAACGTGTAGCCCAATTAGTTACATATATTGAGAGAACGTATGTATGCCACCGTGTATGTCGTTAGAATTTCAAATTTTTCCTAAGATTCGTGAGGACGTACGGAACGTGCGTGCATCATGTTCACTCGTGCATTTACATTTCTGCATTCCTCCCTCCCTTATAATTGCTTACCCCATTCATTAAATTTCTTCTCATGTATGATATCCTCTCATAAGAGTTGCATACTTTGATATAGATGGTAGCACCAGGAGCCCCGCCTCATAGTGACATGTTCCTAGCTGTGTTTGGCACTCCTACCTTGCTGAGGAGGGTGCTAAACTCAGTTGGGTATGCTGAGCCACCTCGCTACTTCTGGAGGGAAGTGGTAGCTGAGGGGCAGCCGTGGTATGATGTGCGGATGACTATTCTAGCCCATGCAGACAATCCATAGTGGCAAGGTTGGAGTATTGAGTCAGATGGTAGTCTCCTTGGGAAGGTGTCCAAGTGGTAACTTTGGAGGCACTGACTGAGATCTGTCAGGAGTTTGGTGATGAGCTCATCAACGGTCAAGCCAGAACCTTTCCCCGGGTGGATCCGTCGGTGACCGCTTGGATGCAGCCAGGCGACAATGCACTAGTGAGAGACTAGGATGAGCGAGCAGAGAGCTCTAGTGCTGCTATGAGTGCTATGTTTGTCGTCCTGAAGATGTTCTACTCCCACCAAGACAGCTACGTCAGCTGCATGCTAGAGCTCCAGCGAGCACAGGCCGCGCAACGCCCGCTACGAGGGCGTGTGCGTAGGCATCGGAGGGCAGCAAGAGAGGCTCAGCAGAAAACTGAGAATGCTATTACAACTTTTGAAGCTTGCCGGGTTCAGTTGGTGAATGCTATTGCAGAAAGAGATGTAGCTTGGGTAGAGATATAGGACGTCCATGATGAGAGGGATGAGGTCATTCGCCTTGCTGAGGCTAGTGAGGCAGCTAGAATCTAGACTATGTTTTAGGCTGTTAGGCAGGCAACGGAGTTTCACCGTAGAGTGTAGGAACTCATATGCCAGATTGAGGAGCTTCAGCTGGATGTTCATCATCTCAACAATATGGTAAACCCAATTCTTCCTCCAGCTCCAGCGGTGGAAGAAGATCCCAATGTGTTGATTGTTGAGGATGATGGCATGGAGGTCGAGCCATTTGGGGACAACCATGGTGATGATGTGTCTGACATTGATAGCGACCACTCCGAGGAGTAGCTTAGCTATAGTACCTAGCTAGATGTGCTAGCTCTCTATCTTTGATCCTTTATGTAATGATGTCGTAATTTAGGTTTCGATCTGATGATGTACTCCTTTGATGTAATCTTGGAACCTTGCATGTTTAATATATGTCGTTGTTGAACTTTAATAAATGTCCAGTTTGTGTGCTGGCAAGTAATTGGCATGTACGGGAATGCATTGTGTGATCGCTAAGTAATATAATTGGTGATGGTGTGTTGTGGAAATGAATTATTATGCCTCTGTTTTATTGTATGAATGCAAATTCTCTCCAGTAAATTCAATTTGGCATAATTATATCATTTCTCTACAATTTTTCTGACATCATCAATAATTACTTATGGTTGCAATTCTATAGATGACATGCACTCATAGGGGAGTTGGTGGAGATGATGCGGGTGGTAGTGGTTCGCGTGGCAATGACAATGAGGACCTCCCACCACCACCGCATCCCACACCAGCGGAGATGATGGCCTAGCTCATGGAAACCAAATGTTCCATGGGAGAAGTGTTGTGTAGTCTTGCGCAGAATGCCTTCCATGGACGAGAATGGAACAACGCCAAGGGCCTGAACCTAACTAGTTCAATGATTTTAAGGACTTTCTTGACACCAAACCTCCTATCTTTAAAGAAGCAGAGGAGCCATTATAGGTAGATGAATGGCTGAATACAATTGAATAGAAGTTTTGTCTCTTAAGGGTCACAGAGCACATGAAAGCAGAATACACATCACACCAGCTGCAGGGGCCTGCAGGCATTTGGTGGAGTCATCATCGATCCACTTTGCTTGAGAATGCTCAAATTACTTGGAACCAGTTTAAGGCTGCATTTAAGGGACATTATATTCCCTCAGGTCTTATGAGCAGGAAGCATACAAGATTCATGAAGCTAACACAAGGGTACCAAGAGCCTAACTGAGTATCTGCATGCCTTTAACAATCTATCAAGGTATGCCACAAAGTTTGTTAACACTGATGCAAAGAAGATTGCTAGTATCAAGAGGGGGCTTAGTCCGAAGCTGATGAAGACTCTAGATAATAGCAAGTGTGCCACTTTCAATGAGTTTGTTAGTGATGCTTTGACTCAGGAGAATCAGAACAACATCTATTCAGCATCTAAGAGTCATAAGAGAGCTTATGAAGTAAGTGCATCTCAGTCAAAAGCTCCTATTGCTGCAAGACCTCAGTTCTGCCCACCTGCTCCAAAGTATAGACCACCTTAGAAGAAGGTATAGATCAGCCAGACCCAGAATTCTGTATCGCAAGGCCTTTTCTATTGCTCTACCAAAGGGTAGCATAGGACAAGGAAGCTCCAGTGTTCCACCTAGCAACATGCCATGCTGGAACTGCAACAAGCCTGGCCATTGGGCAAGAAATTGCCCCTATCCCAAGAAGAACAACAACCTAGAAGCTAGGGTAATCCAAATGCACTATAGGGACACATGCACTATACCACCCTAGAAGAGATCGCTTCAGGTGAAGTTGTTACTACGGGTACGTTTCTTGTGAACCAACACCCCACAATTGTTTTATTTGATTCTGGAGCTTCACTAGTCATTTATGAGTCAAATATTTGCATCCAAGCATGATCAAAGGGTAGTTACAGTAGATAAGGGTGGTTATTGCATAAGTGTAGCCAAAAATAATATCTCTACCAACCAGATAGTCAGAGATGTGCGCATCTCAATAAGTAACCAAGAGTATACCTCAGATCTTGTAGTATTGCTAGGGTTGGGGATAGATGCAATCTTGGGTATGAAATGGATGAGTGGCTATGGAGTTCTTATTGACACTTCGACTAGAACCATCATGTTGAGGGAACCCTAGAGTAACAATGTTTTCCTAGTGCCACTTCCTAGGAGTTTTGATCTCCAAAACTTAGCCTATGCTATTCAAACCACGACCCTCCTTGATATTCTGGTGGATATGTGAGTTTTCGGATGTGTTTCCAGATCAATTGCCTGGGTTGCCACACTGACAGGGATGTAGAGTTTAAGATTGAATTATTACCGGGTACAACACCCATCTCTCGGAGGCCATATAGAATGCCACCAAATGAGCTAGCCAAGCTTAAGGTTTAATTGCAAGAGCTTTTAGAGAAAGGTCTCATTCGACCTAGCTCATCTCTGTGGGGTTGCTCCGCCTTATTTGTGAAGAAGAAAGACAAATCCTTGCGGATGTGTGTGGACTACCGACCACTTAATACCGTAACAGGTCAAGAACAAGTATCCTTTGCCTTGAATTGATATCTTGTTTGATCTAGTTGTCAAGGGCTAAGGTGTTCTCCAAGATTGATTTGATATCTGGTTACCATCAGATTAAAATTCAGGCTAGAAGATATACCTAAGACTGCTTTCTCCACTAGGTATGGACTATATGAGTATTTAGTCATGTCCTTTTGGGCTGACAAATGCTCCTGCATATTTCCTGTATCTGATGAATTCAGTGTTCATGCCTAAGCTTGGATAAGTTCAGTGGTTGTGTTCATCGATGACATTCTGATCTATTCAGAAAATGAGGAGGATCACGTAGAGCACCTGAGAGTTGTTCTAACCAGACTAAGAGAACATAAGTTGTATGCTAAGTTTAGCAAGTGTGAGTTTTGGCCTTCAGGAGGTACCTTTTCTAGGGCACGTGCTATCAGAAAATGGGATTTGTGTAGACCCCTCTAAGGTGCAAGAAGTTATGGATTGGAAGGCCCCGACTTCAGTTCACGAAGTTCGGAGTTTTTTGGTTTAGCAGGTTACTACCGTCGGTTCATTCCGGACTTCTCCAAAATTGCCAAGCTAATGACAAGATTGCTTCAGAAAGATGAGAAGTTTGTGTGGACTCCAGAGTGTGAAGCTGCTTTTCACACTTTACGGACTTTATTGACTTCAGCTCCTATTTTGGCACAACCTGATATCGAGAAATCTTTTGATGTGTTTTGGGATGCATCAGGTACTAGGTTTGGGATGTGTTCTTATGCAGGAAGACCGAGTCATTGCTTATGCCTCATGTCAGCTGAAGAAGCATGAAGTCAATTACCCAACCCATGACTTGGAATTAGCAGCATTGTCCATGCATTGAAGAGTTGGAGACACTATTTGCTTGGCAATGTGTGTCATATTTACACAGATCATAAGAGTCTTCAGTATATCTTCACTCAACCCGAATTGAATACGAGACAGAGAACATGGCTAGAATTGATCAAAGATTACAATTTAGAAGTACATTATCATCCTAGCAAAGCGAACGTTGTTGTAGACTGCTTTGAGCAGAATGTCTCATTGCAATTCTCTATTATGAGATGGCTTTAATTTGTTACATCCTGCTGTGCTGAACAATATTATGATCAGTTGTTCTCTTGAGAGGAAGATTATTGAGCTTCAGAAGACCAATCCGGGTGTGTTCCACATCAAAAGAAAGATGAAAGAGCAAGAGACTAAGCATTTCAGGATAGATGAGAATGGTGTTCTATGGTTTAAAGAAAGACTGGTAGTGCCGAAGGATAAGGAACTTAGAAACCAGATCTTAGGTGAGGCTTACTCTTCTAAACTATCCATTCATCCGGGTAGTAGTAAAATGTATCAGGACTTGAAGACCCATTTTTGGTGGACCAAAATGAAGAAGGAAATTGCAGCTTATGTTACTAAATGTGATAATGATTGTTGGGTCAAGGCTATTCATTTGAAACCTATTGGACTACTTCAACCACTGTCTGTTCTAGGTTGGAAGTGGGAAGAAGTTAGCATGGATTTTATTGTTGGACTTCCATCTACTCATAGGAATTTTGATTCCATATGGGTGATTGTGGATTGCCTAAGTCTGCACATTTCATTCCAATCAGAACCAACTACCGACCGCATGAGTATGCTGAGTTGTATTTCTCCCACATAGTATGTCTACATGGTGTGCCAAGAACCATTGTGTCTCACAGAGGGCCTTAGTTCATTGCTTGTTTTTTGTAACATTTGCCCAAGATGTTAGGCACCAACTTAGTCAGAAGTTCTGCCTATCACCCTCAGACCTCTGGGCAAATTGAATGTGTAAATCAAATATTGGAAGACATGTTGAGAGCTTATGTCATCTCTTCAAAGGGTTCATGGGAAAAGTGGCTACCTTTAGCTGAGTTTTCCTACAACAATAGTTATTAAGAAAGTATTAAGATGGCTCCTTTTGAAGCTTTGTATGGCCATAAATGTAGAACTCCTTTGAATTGGGTTGAACCCAGGAGAAAGAAGATACTATGGTATTGATTTTGTCAAAGGGGCTGAAGAGCAGGTGCATATCATTCAACAACATATAGAAGATCGCTCAATCAAGGCAGAAGAGTTATGCGGACAAGAGAAGAAGACCCATTGAATTTGAAGTAGGTGATTATGTATACCTAAAAGTGTCACCAATGAAAAAGGTACAACGGTTTGGGGTAAAAGAAAGCTTGCACCTAGATATGTAGGTCAATATCCAATCATTGAGAAAAGCAGAAGAGTAGCCTACAAGATCCAGTTACCTCCAGAAATAAGGGCTATCTTCAATGTTTTTCATGTATCCCAAATAAAGAAATGCTTACGTGTTCTAGAAGAAAGAGTGGAGGTTAGAGATATCAAGTTAAAATTGGATCTAGCCTATGAAGAGAAGCCGATGCAAATTATAGATAGCAAGGATAGAGTAACTCAAAACTGTGTGATCAAGTTTTCACAAACTAATGTGGAATAATCATAGTGAGCAAGATGCTACGTGGGAACGAGAAGATTATTTACGTGAGGTTTATCCTGCCTTTTATGAAAATTGGTAGGTCTTTCGAATCTTAGGACGAGATTTCTATAAGGGGGAGGTGTTGTAACACCCTAGATGTTAGGCTTGCACTTTTGCACTTGCATTGCATGAGCATCACCATCATTCATTCATATATGAGCATAAACATATGAAACATTCATATGAAACATACCTTTGTTATTCTATGTTGCAACGTGTGTATGCTTTATGGTCATGGTTGTTAATGCAAATGGTTGATGTTGATCACTAAAACACCTTATACACACTTAGGATGGTACAAGGAACAAGTTTGGTAATCATGACATGGACCAAAATAGCCCCCAAGTCATAGTTATTATAGAAACTCCAATTTTCATGATCTTACTTTGACCAAAGTTGAACTATAGCATAGATCATTTGTATGGCAGTGCACCCTTAATAAACATTGTAGCCTATTTTATGTGGAACAAACTTTATTTAAGGGTCATGAGCTAATTTAGTACCTAACATGGTCAAATAGGGCTCACAAGAATCAACAAAATACTGTTTCTAGGCTTAGAAATTTTGCAGTAAAAAATGCTGATTTCAGTTTCAAGTGCACCACTTTGGAGCTTTGTAACTTGCTAACTATGACGAATTAGATGTTACTCCCTAAAGCAAAGTTGTAGATCTCACATAGCTCTACAACTTTCACTAATACCATTTTCACTAATTCACCACGGATTAGGAGTTACATGGTCACAAAGTTGCTCTGTCAGACATGCACGCCGTGCTCTGATGGTCGCGAACGGTGCGGTATCAATGGCCGACCGTGCTAGGCCGTGGCCACCACATGGTGGCCGTATGCCAGCGATGGCCGGGCCGGTTAGGCCAGCGCATGGACAAGAGGGCCGTGCCCCTGCTGCTCCACTCCCACTCACGCTCACTCCTCTGCCTCGCCTCACGCTCGTTCTCTCCCGTAGCCGAGCAGCGCCATCACCGCAATGCCTTCACCGAGCTCGTGGACCACTACCGCCGTGCCATTGCTCAATAGCTCACGCACACTACATTGCTGCGAACCACTCTACATCCTCGACCCAATAGCGCATTTGTTCAAGCCCAAGGTAAAGGCCTATGGGCGTTTCCGCCACTGCAACATCACCAGAGCGCCGCCACGCTCTTGGTTCACCATGGCTAGGCCGCTCAACTGCATCTCCCGCTTTCCTATCGTCTGGTCTATAGTTGCCTAAGGTCACTGTTGCTCAGGCCATGGCTAGGAGCCCCAAGGTCTCGCCATCCCCCGCTCGAAGATGTTTATGCATAGCCACGAACGCTAGCTCCTACCGTGAAGATGGAGACCCACCTCTCGATGCCGATTAGCCAGAACGAAGAACCCCGCCATGTGCGCTGGGCGCCGCCATGCACGCGGTCAGGCTCCATAATGGCCAGATCATGCTCTAGAACTATGCTAAGTCACCGTAGAGGTAGGGCCATCCTCTGCTCCTGTGTCGTTGATGCGTGGGACCATTGACCTATGGGCCCCCGCTGTTTTTTGCAGTGGGTGCACTAGACCGGGTGCACCTAGCAGTAGAGCTCGATTGGAAATTCGATTTTCTTTATTTATTATTCTACATTTTGTAGCAAACTTCAAAAATTCATATCTAGAGTTAGGAGTGTCCAAATTGAGTGAAATTTTTTTGTTGGATTCATCATGAAGTGTACTATTTGATAAAAATATGAAACCTACTGTTTGGGATATTTTTCTAGGAGAATTCAATTGAGCTAGATAAGTGCTTTTAAAGTTGTTTTCATCTTGAAAAATGCATATCTTGAGCTAGGGAACTGCAAAAATTGTCATTCTAATTTTAATAGTCTTGTGTTGACATGCTCTAGCTAGGAAAAATGCTTAACCTATAGTAGGTATACTTGGAATATGGTCTTCCTATTTAACCTTGATTAATTGCTAGTTTATAGTGAAAATAAATGGGGTAAAAATACATAACTAATGATCATGCAAATTTTTACAGTGTTATTGTGCTAGAATGAAAGTAAGAAAAATATGAAATCTGTTGTTTGACACTTTTCACTAGGCTAAACTATTTTTGCTAAAATAAGCCTATGCAACTTGACATTTTTGTAGAGATGGTACTTATCCAAATGGCATGAAATTTATACAGTAGACTTTTGGGGTCATATGTAGGCTACTGTATTTTTCTCAGATTTTACTGTGCACTTTTGATATATGTTCCTTATTTCATCTTAGTGTCCAAATGAATTAATAAAGGCATTTAAAAAAATTATTTGGGCTTGACCATTATGTTTTCTAAATTGTATATGATGTCTATGAACTGTTGGTACCATTGGTTGTGCCCAAATTTAATTACTTGTATGCAGTAAAATATTAATTGCTCTATAATTCAATTATAGTGACTGTTTTGTACAGTTTCTGTTGTTAAGTAAATTGCATGGGTAAAATGATGGTTGCTGTGAATTTTGTCAATGAAAAGTTGTAGATAACTTACTTATATTGCTTGTGTCAAATCTTCATACCAATATGCTAAATGGTTTGAGAGTTATAGCTGTTGGAAGTTAGTCTCCAGAAATGCTTATTCTTTGGAATTTCTGGACAGATCTGTAAAATTGCTTTGTTTGACCTTGATATCCATTGAATCATCTTGAGATGACTATAAGAAAATTGTAGGCAGTTTTATAAGCTTTCCAGAAAGTCCAAGATCATAGTATTTTGTTAAGTAGAACTCCAGATATGGCCAAAATAAGTAGTTGTTGTTTATAGTCAAATTATAAGTCAAATTATAAGTATCTTGAGATGGCCAAAATAAGTATCTTGAGATGACTATAAGTCAAATTATAATTGTTTGTCTTATGTGATGTTTGTGTAGATGCGTAGGCTAATTGAGATTAGTTGTTAGCTGTAGGTTCTAAGCCTCTTACTGATGATGAATAACTTTACCTTAGGTTACTAGAACTTGGTGAGTGTATATTTCTTGTACTATAGAAGAGATATGCACCTACTCAATAAAGATCGACTAGAAAAAAGTTATACATCTACTTGATCAATGAATGTTAAACTTATCATACATCTTGCGGATAACCATGCTCATTCATATACGCTTCATCAGGTCATCTCATCTCTTATGCATTCATGATACTCATTTGTGCATATGCATGCAATAGGTTCTACGGAAGGAGTGATGCTACTTGAGTTCGAATTCGAGTGTTAGGAGGAGCAGCAGGCAGCCCAGGAGCAGGAGGTTCGGGCAGAAGGAGGAGTCAACATGGAAGATCTTCCTGAGTGTCCTGATGACCAATCTTCCTCGTTTCTGAAAGGCAAGCCCCAGTGCATTCTAAGCCTCCTATATTTTCTAAATATCAACTTGAGTCCTTTTATGTTGATGCATTAACTACTAAGGGTTGATTGGAACCACTTGCTGCATATACTTTCCTTGTCTAGACAAATATATCTTGAATCCTATGTAGGTCCAGAATCAAATATCTGCTTAGTCATGCTTAGTCCGATATAAGTCAGGTGATTTCCTGTCACCTACGAGATATAGGTAGATATTTGGTCACGGTTGGCTACAATTGCTATCATAAAAATAACCATGTGTTGATGAATAAAAAGGAGACCGGGCGGGATTATGATAGAGAAGCAACAAAGCATGTATGTCTTGGTTCCTATTTATCTCCGTCTATGTCGGTTAAGGACCGATTCGCTGTACGTCCTCATGTCATGTTGAACACATGCCTAGCACTTAGTTGGCCGGATAATTCGTTCCGACCACGAAGCTGAGTAGCTCAACTCAGGCCGAGACCCGGTAAGTGAAAGTGCGCACACCGGAGGAAGTAAGGATGCGCGGGGAGCTAGTGGCGTGAGTCCAAGGGCAGGCCAGGCCTAAACTTCCTGGCAGACTAGTAGTATCCCTGAGTGTGCAGCGCTGCTCAGACCCATGACTGTACCTAAATTGTACCAAAGGTGACCCGACACGACCCCGATGGGGAAGTATGGGTTTGTGTTAGGAATAACTCCCTAGCTGGATGCAATCAATTTGAGTCGCCATCTCTCTCGGATAGTGAGAACTTGACTGAGCAGCAGCAACGTAGCATTAATTAATGAAACTTGACGATTATGATGATGCTCAAATTAATACACTGGATATGGTTACTAATGCTTGTTAGCTTAATCACATGATTGCTCTAGTACAGGTGCTAATCTAGAGATGCTTAATTGAATAGGTATTCAATTTGATGCTAAAGATATTAAATCTCCAAGTTATGTTATTTAAGCTTTTATGCAAAATATTGTCAAGCTAACTCCACCGATAAAGCCTTGCGTACTCCTTGGTGTCATATTATTTCTGGTTTACGATGGGTAAGTCTAGCTGAGTACATGCTCGTACTCAGGGTTTATTCCCTCTTGTTGCAGATGATATGATGTATCATGGGTACTATAAGAACTGCCTTCATCCTGCTGTGGATGAGGACTAAACCATGAGGCATGGTACTCCTAACATATCCTCTCTGCTTTGCTTTTGTTGGAAATGACAGTGATACTGGCCTATATTGGAACTAAGTGTGATGTTGATGTCAAACTACTTTGCTTTTGCTATTTGAACTTGGTTTGTAATAACTATGTGAACTCCGATGTGTGTGAGATACTTGTGAACCATTTGTGAACGGTGATGTAACATGTGACTTGTTATGTTGAATCATGTACGGTCTTGGTTTGAATGTTGGTTGGTTTGAGATCCTTCGTGATTTCATCGCACTACCGGGGTTATATGGGCTCAAGTATGATAGTTTGATCGCTTCAGTGATTGCTATTGTACTTGTGCTCTTATAAATTGGATGGTTCTGTTACAATACCCATGCGACCATCGTTGGAGAGGCGGTAGGAGTCAACCGACCAAAGTTTGAGCTCGTTCTCCACCTGTTTGTGCCCTGATTTGTCTAATTGTGGGCCTTCTCCTCCTTGGACTCATGTCGGGTGTATGTTTTGATGTGTTTCTTGTACACTTTAGGCTCATTTTCTGTGTATCCTGATATGTTCTCCTGTAAATGAATAATCATCAAAACTTGTGGAATTGATTAGTTATAAGCCCTAATTCTATGTTTGGTATTCATTTGAGCATATTTTATATGAAAGTTGGCGGTTAGAAATTAGAGTGAAGGACCGCCAACAAACGCCACGACGCTGACGATGAAGCCCACACCGCACAGGACACTAGGTGAAGTCACGGTCGTACGCACAGTGCCGCCTTGATCGGCACTGTGGCACCACGTCATGCTATGCCATGGCATGGGGGGAAGCCCACGACGACCACGCCGGGATGTGCAACAACTTCGAGACAAGATAGGATGGATTGTTGACCAAGTTTTCTAGCTTCTCCCTCCCTTGGGCTCTCGACCACTTGGGTTAGCAGAACCCACATTCTCTATATGAACCTGGCCCTCGAGCTGTATATAAGGGGAGCCAGGCCTCCCATTAGGGGGACAACTCCAAATTGACTCTCCCTACCTCGAATTCCTTAGCCTACACACCCCGTTGTAAGTCCTCAGTGCACTTGAACCAAGGAACACAAACTTGAACCACCTCTAAGACTGGATGTAGGGCTCTAGCCTGAACCGGTATAATTTCCTTGTGTCTTGATGCTACCATCATCTTCCTAGAGCAACACGGTGCTTAGAAATTTACTTGTCAGACTTCAAAACACTGACAGTCACAAAACGGAGAAGCTCGCATTTAACCTTCATGAGGTTAGCCCAAAAATGTGAGTCCCCATTCTTCAATTGAATTTGAAAGAGAGGATTAGATTCTAGGTATTTGTTGCGTAGTATTTATTTTTTCTGCCATGTACCATGGGTTGTGAGCAGTTTAAAAATCCACTTATTGAGAAGGGCTATGTTCTTAATGTCTAAGTTATGAATTCCAAGCCCACCTTGGTCTTTGGGTTGACAAAGAAAGTCCCATTTGTCTAGTCTGTATTTGCGTTTTTGTACTTCACTTTGCCCAAATCTTGATTGGAGGTAATCAAGTTTTTTGAGAACTCCCCTTGCTATCACAAAAAAGACATATATACATAAGTAAGCTGCAAAGAACTAAATGCTGGTGACGACGGCGAGATGGTGTTTGATGCTGTCACCGTGGGCTCCCAGCCAAGGCTCCCAGCTATCAACGGCATGGAGAAGTGGAGGAGAAGGCAGCTGCATTCCCCACTCGTACAGCTAGAAATGGGCCAAATTTAATGGGTGATCGAATCCAAAGCTATAAATGGTCTAAATTTAATGGGCTATAACTAATGTTGGATCGGATTAAAATAATAAGAGGGCCGAAATAAAACATTTGGCCCAACTTACTAATTTCAGCCCACATAAACCAATGGCCCGCGATGGTGACGTAAGCATCCATGTCATCATTCATGTAAGCATCCACGTAAGCATCCATTATGATGTGGCAATTCATCCATGACGTTATTTTTCGTCACAGAAAATGTGTTTGGGTTGGGCTAACTGGGCCTTGGGCTCTATGGTGACGGTCTAAGATCGTCACGGATTCTCTCAATCAGTGATGATTTTCGAAATACCGTCACGGAGGTTAATTCATGACGCTCAATCCATGACGATATCTGAAACCATCACCGATGCTGCATTGTGACGGTTTTTTGGTGGTCCGTGACCTAAATTTTTCATCATGGATTAACAGGATTCTTGTAGTGATCATATACATAAGTAAGATGCTGAGAACAGAATTAATCAGTGTGATGCACCCACTTGTTGACATATGTTTTCCTTTCTAGCTACATAGTCTTGTTTCAAAACGTTCTTCTACTCTTTTCCAATCCATATTTGATAGTCTCTTATAATGTATAGGTATGCCCTAATACCTCCTTGGAAAAGTTCCTTGATTATTGATTACGACCGAAAAGTTCAGTGTATTGGGATAATGATTCTTGTGCTGCTCCAAAGAAGAATATTTTACTCTTATGAAAATTCATTTTAAGCCATGAAAATTCTTTTTAATAACTTCATGTTGCGAGCCTTTTCCAGGTCGATCAAGATCCATAAAGAGTACTGTATCATCGGCATACTATAGAATAGATAAACCTCCATAAAATTTCTGTACTACTATTGGTCATTGGTCATTATTGTAGCAATGAAGCTTTGAATTGGCCCCCCTCACACATGCACGAACGCTCCGCCGCTGGCTCAGTGTACCCGTTTATTAATACGTACATGCCACAGCCTGTATAAACTATGGGCATTCAGCTGTCTCCCTGCCAGCAAGGAGCAGAATAGACAATTCGTAGCTCTGCTGCCGATAATCTCAACGATTAAGGATGGTATGATGACGTTCGCTAAGTTAAATTGAACAGATTCCATGCATTGTTATTGTCGACAACTAGTTCAGCTGCTACTGACTGACTGACATGCAAGATTTTTTATTTTAAGAATTTTTAGATGCATTTTATGCTCAAGGTGCTTGTGAAAAGTTGTAATGATTTTCGGGTCGTTACACATATACATAGAACGTTTTGCGGAGGGTCGCTTCCTAATCACGGAATCACCAATGCTGGCAACCAGGACAAAGATACAGCGGAAGCAAACAGCTGTGGTGTTTGGATGTGTGTTCTGGCCTCTGACACGAAAGAGGCAGAGACAGGAGAATACCCTCTCTATATGAATGCTGTGGAATTTTTTCCTTCCTTGTAAGAGCCAGCCCAAAGGTGTCGTGTATCCTAGCAATGGTGTTTCCTAATTAATGGTGGACAAACAGCTTACATTGTTTTCACCGAAAAGAACCGAGCTAGTATACAAATCTCAATGTGTATATATACATACATATACATAGAACACGTATCATCGCCATAGGCTACTGGTTCTTCTTCTTCTCCAGAGGTTCTCAGGTATTTCTTTGTTAGTGATTGCTTTCAAATATTTTCCTTTTAACATTTTAGCATACTGTTTGCTGCTCGGTTGGTATGTAGTGCATTCAATTAAGACATCTGCTTTCCACAAAAAAAATTAAGACATCTGCTTAGTACGAAACTATGATAGCATTAGTTCAAAACAACATGTTATGTTTCTATTGGTTATGACAATGTTGCTATATTATTGATTCTTATTGGTATTATAACAGTTTCAAAATAGAGTAAAGCTAAGGATAGTTCGTGATCATGGCTGCCCCTGCTCCTGGTCCGGCTGGCCAGAAGACAAGGTGGCCGGAACTGGTAGGCTGGGACCTTTATGATGCAGCGGAAAAAATCAAGGAAGAGCGGGATGATGTAAGAGTGATTTGTTTGCATACCTCGCGACTCGCAGCCATCTGCAGGCCATCAAGGAGATGTATGCGTTATTATCGACTACAACATCGACGAATACGGTATCCCATACGTTGCTAACCCGCCGCCTCTGCATATTCAGAATACGTATAAAGGTAGCCTTTGCTAGATAACCTAGAGAATACGGTATTCTCCAGGTTGCCTAGCAAAGGCTACCTCTCTACTTTTTTATGCCTTGATATATGAAAGGCAAGCATCAATTGAATAATGCAAGCGAGTGTGACATCTGAAGTTGCTTTCATATATGTATATGTCTGTGATGAATATATTGAATAGTGTCCAACTCATTATATGTAATAATAAACAATGAGATGTCTCCAGTTGATGAGTAACGTATAATGAGGTAGCGAATCGATCTTGGTACTGATATCTTTGAGGGCCTGATGGCCGTTTCAGAAATCCTTACAGTCAAGGTTGCCAGAGGAACTGCACTGATTTTCTTATCAATGGATACAGCAATGATGAGGTCGCATGGCCAACACCTCAACAAACTGTACAGGGAAGATACAGGTCCTTAGACGGTGCTGTGGATCATGGAATCGTTTGATAGTGTAGATTGTTCGCAAGCGTGGGTGTGCAGTATGTTATCTTTGTTATGAACGACGTATAAGAATATGAAGTAAAGAATCTAAGCCACAGAGGAGACACACGATTTAACGTGGAAAACCCCTCCGATGTGAAGGAGAAAAACCACGGGCACCAGCCAGCAACAATCTCACTATCTCAAGAGTTTTGGGTTACACGCCTATGGCGGCTTACAAGAGAATCAAGTCTCCACGAAACCCTAGCCTCCGGCGACGGGCCTCCGCTTCGCTCCGTCAGAAGCCTGGCCTATATCCTGGAGTGAATTTGGAACAACTCCAACAAACTCCACCTTGAGACAAATTCATCTTGTATCATAAATCAACCCTTCATCCTGAACATAACAAAGATAGAAAACCACTGGTGCCAACAATAGTCTCTTGGACTATCCAATTAAACCAACTAAGCTTGAGCACAGCTCAAACTTAGCAACAGGAACAGGTTTTGTCATCATATCAGCAGGATTATCATGAGTACTAATCTTGCATACCTTCAGCTTACCTTCTTCAATCACATCACCCACAAAATGATACTTGATATCTATGTGTTTAGTTCTCTCATGGAACATCTGATCTTTAGTGAGGTAAATTGCACTTTGACTGTCACAGTGCAAACTTATGCAAGATTCAACTCCACAAAGCTCAGCGTACAAACCTTTCAGCCAAATTAATTCTTTGCACGCTTCACAAATAGCCATATATTCTGCTTCAGTAGTAGACAAAGCAACAACTGACTGTAAAGTAGCCCTCCAACTCACAGCACAACTGCCAACAGTAAACACATAACCTGTAAGTGATCTTCGCCTGTCCAGATCAGCAGCATAATCAGAATCCACATAGCCAATAAGACCCTTATCAGTTCTTCCAAACTTTAAACAGGAATCTGCTGTGCCTCTGAGGTACCTGAAAATCCACTGAACTGCCCTCCAATGTTCTTTGCCAGGATTAGACATATATCTACTAACAAGACTCATAGCATATGACAAATCTAGACGAGAGCAAACCATGGCATACATCAAAGACCCAACAGCACTAGAATAAGGAACCCTTGACATGTATTCAATCTCTTCATCTGTACTAGGACACTGAGCAGCTGACAACTTAAAGTGAGGTGCAATAGGGGTACTAACAACCTTAGCATTTTGCATGTTGAAACGCTGAAGAACTTTCTTGATATAATTTTGTTGACTAAGAAATAGCAAACCAGATTTTCTGTCTCTACTAATTTCCATACCAAGAATTTTCTTAGCACTACCAAGATCTTTCATATCAAAACCACTACTCAATAGCTTCTTTAACTTAGTGATTTCAATCTTGCTCTTGGCAGCAATCAGCATATCATCAACATATAACAGCAAATATATAGGTGATCCATTAACATGCTTGATGTAAACACAGCTATCATACTTAGATCTTTTAAAACTGTGTGCTAACATAAATGAATCAAACCTCTTGTTCCACTGACGAGGGGACTGTTTCAAACCATACAAGGATCTCTTCAACTTGCACACATATTTTTCCTTGCCAGGCACTATGAACCCTTCTGGTTGGTCCATGTATATGTCCTCCTCAAGCTCTCCATGCAAAAACGCAGTCTTCACATCTAACTGCTCAAGCTCAAGATCATGTGAAGCAACAATACTAAGGAAAGTACGAATTGAACTATGTTTTACCACTGGAGAGAACACATCATTGTAGTCAACACCCGGAATTTGACTGTAGCCTTTAGCAACTAACCTTGCCTTATACTTTGGAGGCTCGCTTGGAGATAAACCCTCCTTTCTCTTGAAGATCCATTTACAGCTGATGGTCTTCTTATTCTTAGGCAAAGGTACAATCTCCCATGTACTGTTCTTCTCAAGAGACTACATCTCCTCATGCATAGCAGAAATCCAATTCTCAGTATCACCACAACGAATAGCTTCTTTATAGGTTGCTGGCTCATGAACATTCTCCACCTGTTCAGCACAACTCAAAGCATAGTAAGACAAATTACACTCTTCAATAAGACGCTTAGGAGGTGCAATTGTCCTTTTTGACTTGCGTTGAGCAATAGGTAAATCCTCCTCTAACTGCAAAATAGGAGGAGTTTGCTGAACATCATCATGAGCATCATCCTCAGCAACATCATTATCATGGTCACCATGCTCATCAACAGGCTCCACCTGCACACCTGTATCATCATCAACATGCTCCACCTGCATGCGCATACGCTGCAGCTCTTTTTCTGGAACATGATCTGAGGGCAAACTGTCAGTAAACATCATAGATTCATTGAAAACAACACTCCTGCTCATAAAAGTCTTTCCTGTTTCAGGATTCCACAATTTATAGCCTTTGACTCCTGAACTATAACCAAGGAAAAGACACTTAACAGCTCTAGGCTCTAATTTCCCATTATCAACATGAGCATAAGCAGTGCATCCAAAAACTTTCAACTGTGAATAATCAGCAGGCGTACCAGACCATACCTCAATGGGAGTTCTTTTATTTAGTGGAATAGAAGGCGACCTGTTTATCAAGTAACAGGCAGTATTAGCAGCTTCAGCCCAAAAATGCTTGCTCATCCTGGCATTAGACAGCATGCAACGGGCCTTGGACATGATGGTTCTGTTCATGCATTCGGCCACACCATTCTATTGTGGAGTATGGGGTATGGTGTGATGCCTAACAATGCCTTCCGATCTGCAATAATCATTAAATTCACGCGAACAAAATTCTCCACCATTATCAGTACGAAGCAATTTTACCTTCCTTTCAGTTTGCCTTTCTATCATTACTTTCCAGTCCTTAAAAGCAACAAAAGTATCATCTTTCTGTTTCAGAAAATAAGGCCAAACCCTTCTAGAGTAATCATCAATAATTGTAAGCATGTAACGAGCACCACCAAGTGAGGACTTACGGGAAGGACCCCATAAATCAGCATGAACATAATCAAGAGTACCTTTAGTGGTGTGAACAGAAGTGTTGAAATGTACCCTTTTATGCTTCCCGAAAATACAATGCTCACAAAACTTTATTTTACTCGAAGTGCAGCCATCCAGCAGGTTTCTCTTCATCAATTCTGCCATACCATGGTGACTCATATGTCCCAAACGCATATGCCAAAGGTTAGTTTTACTAGGTTCATCATTAGTAACAGCAGCAACAGCGGAATCAGAACCAGGTAAAGTACACCCTCTAAGGACATATAACTTTGCAGAATTAAGATCACCTTTCAAGCAAACAAGAGAACCTTTTGATACCTTCAGAACACCATCTGAACCGGAATATTTGTAACCTTCTGCATCAAGCGTGCTCAATGAGATAAGATTTCTGGACATCCCTGGTATATACCTGATGTTTTTTAGCGTGCGTCTCATGCCATCATCAGTCTTGATCTGAACTGATCCAATCCCCACAATGTCACACGGGTTATCATCTCCCATCCGCACAACATCCCCTTTCTGCACAGACTTATACGAGCTAAACCAATTTCTGTTAGTGCAAATATGAAATGAACATGCGGAATCGAGAATCCATTCATCATGACCAGCAACACAACCAGCAAATACTACCAGACAATCTCCAGAATCATCATCAGACGCAGCAGCAGCAACAGAGACCTTACCAGCCGACTTGTTTTTCCTCTTCTCCTTATTCTGTACTTTTCTGCAATCCTCAACATTATGATTTGTCAGCTTGCAATAAACACAGAACTTTTTATTACCATGCGGCTTGGACTTTGAACGGCCTCTCCTTTCGTAGTTCTTTCTACCATCATTGCCATCATTGGAGGATCTGTTTTCAGTTCTGCCTCTCACATGCAAAGCATCGCCCTTGGAGGACGACGTCCCGTCATTCTGCACCATGCCTCTCATCTTCTCCCTAGACTGGAGAGCCTCATAAACTTCCTTTAGGGTTAGTTCATCACGGCTCAAAAGTATGGTGTCACGAAAATTTGCATACGAATTTGGCAAAGAACATAGCAGCAAAAGACCTAAGTCCTCATCATCATACTTCACCTCCATCGACACTAGGTCGGCGACGATCTTCTTGAATTCAGCGATGTGGCTCATCACTGAATCCTCCTCCTTCATCTTCAGGGTGAACAACTTCATCTTCATCTGCATCTTACTGGTTAGATCCTTGGACATACAGATCGATTCCAGTTTCAGCCATAGTTCTGCAGCAGTTTTCTCTTTCAGACACTCCTGCAAAATATCATTATGAAGATGCAACTGAATTAGGGCGAGCGCCTTCTGATCCTTGCGGATCTCTTCTGGAGTCCACTTGGCCTTCCTCTTTCCGAAACTATCCAGCGCCTCATCATAGTCATGAGTCTGCGCCAGAATCCCCCGCATCTTGACTTGCCATAGCGAGAACCGCGTGTCGTAGTTCAGCAGCAGAAGATCGAACTTCATCGACGTCGTCATGAACCCTAACAGCAACCAAAGCTCCGGTACCACTTGTTATGAACGACGTATAAGAATATGAAGTAAAGAATCAAGCCACAGAGGAGACACACGATTTAACATGGAAAACCCCTCCGATGTGAAGGGGAAAAACCACGGGCACCAGCCAGCAACAATCTCACTATCTCAAGAGTTTTGGGTTACACGCCTATGGCGGCTTACAAGAGAATCAAGTCTCCACGAAACCCTAGCAAGGGTGTATATACCGCTACGCTCCGGCCCAAGCCTCCGGCGACGGGCCTCCGCTTCGCTCCGTCAGAAGCCTGGCCTATATCCTGGAGTGAATTTGGAACAACTCCAACAATCTTTTCCCTGGCTACGACTCTGCTCGGTCAATTCATTTATTTATGTTGTCGATATGAGATCTGATAGAGTGATAGATGTGAATGCGGGTTTTATGATCTGTAGCAAATTGAATTCACAATCTGTAGCTTCTCCCCGCTGCGGATCGCGTCCCCGTTCACTGCTCGCTCTTGTGGATCACGGAAGGGGGCGGGGACCCCTACCTCCGCACGAAGAACGCCCACGCCGGTAGGCCAGGTCTGGGAGTTCGCCACCGCCATCAACCCTGACCCATCCATCGATGCCGCGTGTCGGGCCGGGGGTTCCATCATCCACCCCCGCAACCTCCACGTGCGCTGCTTCGCCGACCTCCTGGGCCCCACCGTCAAGGCCGGTGATAACGACGACTAGCTAGGGATCTGGTACGGCAAAATCTTCGTCTTCTAGACGCTCCGGCCACCACCGCTCGGCAGCTCCTGGTGGCGCCACCAGCTGCGTAGCCTCCTCAACTCGCTGCTGCTGCTCAGGCACATGGCCTGACCCTGCTCAAGGTGGATAGATTCATCCAGGTTAATCCCTTCTTGCTTCTCTATAGTAATTCTTCCCCCTCTCATGTCTAGGATGCGCAGATTTGCACTTGTTTAACCTGGTGCCTTGTGTTGATCAGGTAGTTATTAAATACTGAATACATGCAGGAACTGAGTTTGCCTATTTTCCAATGTGAGTTGTATGTGACATTACTTGGTGAAAGCTATGTTTGTCTTGCATGGCCAGTTATATGCAGTACCTGTATTTTTGAGAGTTCAGTTCTGCAACACATTTGTAATAATTTCTAGAAGAATATCATTATACTGTGATCATGTCTCATTACCTATCTAGCATGATATTCTCTATCTATGAGATCAGTTGCTATTCTCATGTGGTTCCAGTTTTTGTATTCTCACTCATAAGAGCCTTTTTTCTGAATTTAGGACTGTTTGTTAAAACTGAGCTTGAATTTGATTAGTTATAGGAACAAGCAGTTAATCTATTGCATCTGTGTATGTCATGGAAAAAGATTTCAGGCCTGTTCATGTGAAGGTTCAGTATATGTAGCCGAAGCTCTCCATTTTGGTAAGTTCCCAGTTTCTTGCAAGTGTTGTCCATGATCAGAAAATTGCATGTTTTTTTTCTACAACCACACTACCCCCAGATTTGGACATCACTGTCGGTTCAAAAACCCCCTTCACTACCGGATTTTGAACCGACAGTGGCACACCGGCAGTGATGGGGGGTTGACATCACTGTCAGGAAACAGTATCAGTTTCTGGCTCCACCCGACAGTGTCTAGTTGAACAACACTGCCGGTTTGTAGTCCCAACCGACAATGATGGTTGCTTCAAGAGTGTCGGTTCTTGGCTCAAGCCAACAGTGTTGAGCAAGCCTATATTGTCGGTTCATGGCTTAAGCCGGCAGTGTTGAGCTAGCCAACATTGTCGGTTGATGGCTCAAGCCGGCAGTGTTGAGCAAGACAACACTGTTGGTTCATGGCTCAAGCTGGCAGTGTTTTGCAAGACAACACTGTTGGTTTGTTGATAACCGGCAATATTTTGCAAGACAACACTGTCGGTTCGTTGCCCATTCGCATTTTATTATTTTATAATTGATTTTAATTTATATTTTTTTGTGAAATCGGATTTCGCTTTATATACGCTACGTAGACGACAGGTCCATCAATATTAAACATTACAAATGTTACGGTTACAGTTCAAATGTTCTTATCCAGATCTCGATCCCTCAAAATAAAAAAGAAATGTTCTCGGACTTCATAGATTGTGCAATGCTTCTCAGACTTCTTATAATAATCTGGCGAGCCGCTCTGGGCCATACTGGTCCTTGTACCTCACGGATTGTGCAATGGAAAATACTCCATCTTTTTCCAATACCTCGGCTAAGATGAATTTTGTGAGCTCTGATTGCAGTGCGACGATCTTCATGTCTAACAGCCTTTGGTTGTTATATTTCTTGCGCTATCGTTCAAAAAAAATGATATCCAAAGAGGAACAGTAAATCATTTTATTGAATTATGAATAGACATAAATGAAATGGGGATTATACACACCAACTTATCGGCTTCTTCTGATTTCCCGCCGATGTAGCGAAGCATTGCCCACATTACATAAAACCCGCATTCATTGTTTCCCGTCGGCTGTGATAAGTACTTCCCGTCCATTTCAACAACCTTGAATGGGACCAGCGTCCCACCAATATGTCTTCTTCGGACACTGAGCAACATTAAAGGGAGAAACATTAGAAAGCGGTATGTGTGATTAGAAAATAATATGTTATTAGGATCACTTACTAATTCAGCACTGCCACCAGTGCATCCAGATGATGAAATGATTTTTCCTTTGAGTCCCACACCTTGATCAGATTTTTGGCAAGATTGACACAAATGAAGATGAAATGGTTGCTACAATCACAGAATCCTAATTATCGAATAATCTTAACGAAAAAAGAAGCATAAAATTAAAAGCCGAGAACACATACTCGTAGTTGAAGGCTAAAAGTATGTGGGTTTTCTTTTTCATCATGAATTCGTCAAAAACAGCAATTAATCTCTATTTCAGGTCTTCCACGTCACATCCATAGAGGCCTAGACATGCCCTCTCATTGACTCGCAAGGGGTCCAAGAAGCCTATGTAATCCTATTTGCTTTTTAGAATGCAAAATTTTGCTCTACACCTACATAAAATCATGGGAAGTGCTCAAAAGTTAACAATTTATCTCGAGAGAGTAGTTAATTGTAATATCCTGCATGTAGGGTACTTACATAGTCCACAGCGTCAACATTTGAACATCGAGAGAGTGTTTCTGGTATAGCTGGAACAAGCACTCCCACTCGACATCGAACTTCTCTTCTTTAGGATAATGGAAAACATGTGGTGAACGGATAATAACCTCAAAACAAAAGTCGTCCGTCTCTATTGCTTGAGCCATGCAATATTCATGCAACTGGCGCATATATGTTGTCAAATTTTTTTACTCGTCATCGGGAACCAAAAGATTGCCCCTTTCATACTTCATTACCGGTGTTCCCGTCCCTTGTACATCATAATAGATGTTCGCGGCCTCTTCCATGGTTAATCCTGGGTTGTCTTCGACATACTTCTGTATGTTCCTTAAATCTTTATTGTGTATTTCTTCATCTCTTGTTGTAGCGTATTTATTCTGTGTTTGCCTTTCAAATTCGGACTTCAACAAATACGAAGGCAGTGAGGCACAGAGATTGAAGAAACTAACACAATCTTCCTTCGAGATGTGTGCTGTAAATTTTTCTTTCATCAAGGTGGTAACGCTGCCACTGAACGGCCTTTTTCTTTTCTGTTGGTCCACTTTGGGAGCATTAGTGACCGAATCCAAGGACCTTTTCTGCTAATGTGAGGATGTCCTTGATCTTGTTTTGGGCTAAGGTGGAGGAGGAGGAGGAGGATGACGACGAGAATTCTGTTTTCCTGGCGCTGATGAAGATGGAGGAGGATGGGGAGGGGAGGATGAGTCTCTTTTCTCGGGGCTGATGAAGATGGAGTCGGACGAGGAGGAATAGAAGGAGACCTCTGTCTTCTTGGGGGTGATGGCTCCGGATGAGGAGGGGAGTGATCTCTGTTGGGAGATGGTGAGTGATCATCACAGGTGGGCGAAGACTTGCAGTCGTCCTCATCATCAGAGGACAATTGATGGTCAAGCTTAATGAAGCGCTTGCGCCAGGCCACTTGAGAGCCCTTGTTTTGACCAAGTTTCGGCCTGTCTTCCGCTACGGGGTACTCAATGGGTATCTTGTTAAACTTCTTATCAAGTATTTTGTCAATGGTGACGCTAGCGTACCCCTATGGAATTGGGCAGCCATTAATTGTCCCGTCTCCCATAGGCCAGGCCTAGCCAAGCGCTACCTTGTCCTTTGTCCATTCCTAACGGATGTACAACTTGACATTGATGGGTTCAATGATGCCATCCACCGGATGAGGCACATTCGCCTCTTCTTCGTCGAGCGGGGTCGATCCGCAGTTGCTGCGACCCCTAAACTGTGGGCTAAAGGCAGTACGAGTAGGGTTTTGTGGTACTCCTGACCCCTTGGATAGCAAAATTTGCTCGACTCGCGCTTCAATAGTCGCCTCAATCCGTGCTTCCATTCTGTCTTCCATCTCTTTTAGTCGCCTCAAATACTTTGCCTTCTGTTCCACTCTACCCCTCGAGCGGCTCCGGTAAGTGTTAGATTCTTAGGGGAATGCTAGTTTCCAAGGAACAACACCGGTTCCTCTAGTGCGACCAGGGTGCTCCTTGGTTCTGAGTGCTTGGGTGAGCACGTCTTTCTCCATATTAGAAGTGCGAGTCCCTTGCCTCACCTCCTCAGTTACCTGGGAGATCCTTTTGATGAGTTCGCTCATGGGTTCATTTGTGGAGCTAAAGCTCCTATCCTCAGCGTGCCATACATTCCTCCCCATACAGTATAATACCGATCTAGGCTCCCAATCAGCTGTCTCAACCTGAACGCCTTCCTCATCAAGGCGATCCATCTTTTGATGTTCTGCTTCAAATTCTAGCATCTTTTTGGCGTAGCCACGAGAACTGAGATGATGAGGATTCATCACTTTCTGTGAGTTCTCCTTATTATTCCTGCTCAGTGCTAAGTACTCCTCGGATAACCTATATTCCTTGAAATCCTGCCAGAAGTCCTTCTGCTTGCTAAACTGTCCACCATCAAAATCTAGCTCTTTATTTTGGAGGACAAAATTCTTGTACAATGTCCCCTTGAAATTCTTGAAGCATGACCCCATGATTTCTTTTGCTTTTTTCTTGACTAACTCCCTGTCATACTCGGTTGGGAAAGTGAAATACTTTGGGATCTTGACATCCCATATGTAATCCTTCTCACTTTCGAGAACCCTCCATAGGTCATCATCTTTCCCAATCCACTTCTTGTACCTAATTGGGATGAAGTCCCTAACAAGTCACCCGAGGATAGTCTTGTATTTGGTCAAAGCTATAGGCGGTGAGAGTGGATCCCCGAATTCATCGAACTTAGTAATGTGCTAGTGTGCATTCCTACCAACAGGAATCTTTGACATGCCTCGCTTGGATCTAGCCTTCCTGCTAACCGAACCCTCTGGCTCCTCGGCCAGCGGAGGCTCCTGCTAGAGACACCAAGTAAGCTATGACCCTCTCAATTGATTAGCGTGTGTGGCTACATAGTCACATGATACCAAAGTTACCTGGCCATCTTGGTCATTTTGACCCGGATCGAGCAGGCCAGATGGGGTCCATGGCTTCTCGTTCTCACCGACCTGATTGACACCGTCACTGTTTGTTGGATCATGCGGCTCTCCCGTCCCAACTATACCAGCCGCTTCTTGTTGCCGATCTGTTTTTTGGTGATGGGGTAACAGGCGACGATGAGTCATGGCTGTGACATGATCGTGGTTAGTTTTGGCCATGGACAACTACTAATAGCATATGTTCATATATATATAATATGTTTAATGCAAAGTCTAATAATAAGTCCACATACAACAAAGTCAAATAATAGCATATGTTCACCTAGAACAAATTCATTGTTTGATTGACCACTGACAACAAAGTCCACCTATTGTTCTATGAAACTGAGCCTACATCAACTTTGAAATAAGAAAAGCGATGACCATAGCCATAAATAATAGCATGACATCTTTCCAAGACCAAGGAGCATTTCTCCTAATCTTCACATCTCCGGCGGGTGGCTTCTCTTTGATCTCCAGTGCCAGCGGATGGCCATGGTTTGCATTCATTGGACCATAGTAGGCTAGTTGCCCATGGTTTGCAAGGTAGGCTGGATGACTATAGTAGGCCCTCAAAGCTTCACCTTCTGTGTTGTATTTTTTATGCAAATTACCAGGGTAGCGATTGACTTGAGCATAGCAATCTTCTCATGTTCGATATATCCTAGGCATGTGACCAACATGCACTACATACCATGTCATGGTTGCCTATACATTTAAGTAAATTAGGTTGTCATTCAAACATGATGTATTCTTATACAATTTAATATATTTACGAATAACACACAACCATTGCATAGATAGGAGTGTTTGGAAAACAGCTATTCACATGCCTTAGTAATAGTTGTTAGATGTAGGAAAGATATAAAGAATATGTTTTATTCGTTAAAAACCAAATGATGATTTAGAGAGCCAGTTTAAGACTTTTGGATATACTCCTAGAGATGTCTCAGAGTCTTCAGTCTCACTATAAATCTCCCAACCATCGGCGCGAGGTTCTTTCACAAGTATCAGTGTAGGTAAGCATCTTTCCAAATTAGTGATACTTTGATCTGAAACTTACATGGTTGGTAGGGGCAAATATGCATCTCATACTATCCCAGGAAAGTGACATGCAAAAACTCATAATAAGATAGGATTGTTGGAAAATATTCCTAGTTTAATGCACAAGGCTACATAACTATGTATTACTTGTAATCTTGCATAAGTTAATAATTATGCATCTTTATGCTGATAGCATGGAGAATTCCATGACAAGTTTGGACATATATTAGTTCTATAGGTCTAAAGTATATATACTCCATCCTCACATCCAAAAACATTGAGCATTGGTGGCACAGTTCCAAAAACATTGAGTATTTGCCTGATGGGAGCGCAGTTGCAATTGCAAGCTACGAGGTGAGGCCAGCCATTGGTTTCACATATGTATCTAGCCAAGCTCCAATGATGCACAAGATGGTTTCACAGAGAAAACGTAAGTTTGTTTCATAGAGGAAATGCAAGTACTCCAAAAACAAACTACCATTAACGTTCATAGAGCAATTTCTGTCAAGTATTATGAGTCCCTGCTATGTTTATCCTGGTAACCAAAAATAAAATTATGCTTTTGTTCTTATCAGTATACTGATGAATAGAGTTAAGCAACGTGCTACTAAGTAACAATGTACTACTTACTAGCAATGAGTCCAGAAATATAAAGAAACAGACAACACACACTATGTGGCAAACCTAGGTTCTAGCATTCACAGCTGCATGATCAAACTGTATGACAGCACACACTGCATGATCAAACTGATTCAAGTAAGCAGTTGTGGGACATTTCATCAGACACGTAGCGGGCAGTGAGCCACGCACTCACCATGGGGGTGGGAAAGCAGCTATTCGCACGCTCTTGAAGGCCTCGGCGATGGGATGGACGGCGCGGTGCTCCGGCTTGGCACGGACGGTGCAGTGCTCCGGCGTGGGGTGGTGGACGGCGTGGGGCGGTGCTCTGGCGCGGGGTGGTGCTCCGGCGGCGCGGGGGGAGGGGTTGGCACGGGGTTGAAATGAATTGGATAATTTCAACCCGCGTCATTTTTATAGCAGTAGCTCATCACTGCCGATTCTGCTTGTAAACCGACAGTGATGGGGCACATCACTGCTGGGTCACTCCCCAAACCGGCAGTGATGTGCTGTAGTAGTTAGATGTTAAGTAGGATAAGTTTCCATTTTCTTTCAAACTCCTCCTACTGGCGCAGCGGTTAAGACCCCTCAACTTAGCCCCCGAGACCCGTGTTCGAGTCCCAGGCGGCTCAAATTTTTTTGTTCTATTTTATAAATTATTAATTTATTTTAGGAAATAGCTCATCACTGTCGGTTTTGCTTGCAAACCGACACTGATGGGGTACATCACTGCCGGGTCATTCCCCAAACCGGCAGTGATGTTGTGTAGCAGTTAGGTATTAACTTAGGTGTTAAGTAGGATAAGTTTTTGTTTTCTTTCGAACTCCTCCTACTGGTGCAACGGTTAAGACCCCTCAACTTAGCCCCCGAGACCCGTGTTCCAGTCCCAGGCGGCCCAAATTTTTTTGTTCTATTTTATAATTTTTTAAGCGGCCTAAAGGTCAAAAGGAAAAAGTAAATAAACCTTGGCACACATCCTATACTAGCGCAGCGGTTAAGTCTCTGAACTCTGCAGCCCGAGACCCGCGCTCGAACCCGACGACTGGCATAATTTTTTTTATTTTTTTATATATCACTGCCAGTTTTTGAAAATAAACCAACAGTGATAACCAGTATCACTGTCGGTTATTCTCATCAATGCCGGTTTTTTAAAAACCGACAGTGATGTTTATATATATAAAAAAATTCTTTTATATACTGAATAAGTAGAAGCATATGTATTCTTATGTCGAAATGACTTGAAATTTTTTTGGCAAGCTTGTACACCCAAATTAAGACCCCACACAGCATTTTAGGTTTTTCTGATCAGTTTTTTTATTTATTATATTTTTATGTGTGCTGAATGAGACAAAAGAGGGTGAATTTCATCTTGGACCCAATAGATGTTTTCATCCACTTCCACAAAATTCTTATCCCTAGGGCACATTAGAGACTATGTAAAAGTTTGGCACCATTCCGGATCTTTTCATGGGAGACTCAGTTCAACCTATAATTAATCAGTGTCGTCGCGCAGAAATTCAATTAAACCTCAGAAAGTAGCAAACCATCTCCGAAAAATCCCAAACTTGGTGTTTCCTTCACACGTGGCATGTGCAAGCCTAAGAAAAAGTTTGAGACGAATACGACACCGGAATGCCTATGAACCACAGAAAACCTTGATAACCTATGTGTATAGTCATGATTCGATGAAAGGGCACGTGTACCTCTGTGAAGCATGTATACTCCGCCTTTGTAGAAATCGCTTAAAATTTTTTTGACAAGCATGTACACCCAAATTAAGACCCCACACAGGATATGAGGTTTTTCTGATCTTTTTATTTATTTATTATATTTTTCTCTATGCCAAATGAGACAAACGAGGGTGAATTTCATCTTGGACCAAATAGATTTTTTCATCCACCTCCACAAAATTCTTATCCCTAGGGCACATTAGAGCCCGTGTAAAAGTTTGGCACCATTTCGAATCTTTTCGTGGGTAGACTCAGTTCAACCTATAATTAAACGGTGTCGTTGCGCGGAAATTCAATTAAACCTCAGAAAGTAGCAAACCATCTTCGAAAAATCCCAAACTTGGTGTTTCCTTCACACGTGGCATGTGCAAGCCTGAGAATAATTTTGAGACCAATACGACACTGGAATGTATATTTCTAGTTGCCCAACAAATGTTACACGAATTACATGCATGACAATAATTAAACACACAAAGCCGTACATATTAAAATTAGAACCCAATTAAACTACGACCTTGAAAACCTAGCTAAATAAACACTAATAACTATCAGAATCACTGCCGGAATCGATCAGGCCACACACACTAACATGCCTCTGTATCCTTATATGGTAATTGATGTCACGGATTATGTATCCACTTGTATTGATGAAGTCCAATGCCTGTATGAGTGCACTCTCTCGTGCCTCACAATACCAAAAGAATGGTCGGCCATAGATGTAACCTCCTGAACGACCACTGCCCCTGTTAGTAATCTTTATGTAGTATTGGCGTCCTTCTATAGTGACCTGGCCGAGGTTTCCATTAAAGAAATCTCAATCGTACCTGAGTTGCTCCGTAGCTTAATCTAGAACGCCCCACAAGCCACATGTAGCATAGGTAAGGTCCTGGAGCGCAATCTGCATGCGGAGAGAAAGAAAAAAAATTAGAAAATGTTATTACAATAATAAACAATAAATAACCACAACTCAGGTATAAGTGACCATTTTACCACATCCGCATGGTTGTAGCTCGCAAACCATTCGCTTGTTTGCGGGACAGGGATATCACCAGCGTTCAAAGCAAGTTCCTTGAAGTGCGAGAATCAGGCACATCATAGCAAATACGTCGAAGTGCCTCTAAACAGATGCGCACGGCACTTAATTGGGCGCTTATCACGTCCGGGCTCTATATTCCCATCTCGTGGATATGGTTCCGATGATTTGAACCCCTCACAGGGATGGAAAAACTGAGTTCACACGTCCATAGCCGACCACTTGCATTAGATACCGTGTTCTCAACGATGTCCGAGATAAAGAACCAGCTAAGTGTTGTTCGCAGCCAATCTATTGGGGATATAGTCTGCGACATATATGCATGCAACAATGATATTAAACTAATTACACTTATTTATTAGCATCAAAAAACAAAAGATGTTGAAAAATATTTCATACAATAGCTGGAATAGGGAACCGTGGAATGACCACATTAGGAGCGAATGGCTCATCGCCAGGGTGGAAACCTAGTTCTTGTGGTGGGGGAGGTCCATTGTTTATACCACCTGATCGATAAAATACAAAAAAAATATGAACATAAAATATATGCACAAAAAATTGTTCCAAGTAAAATGTGGCAACATAATTAAATATAGATCGAATGCAAGGAATAAGAATATATATAAATGTAGAATGCAAAGAAACATGAATATAAATATAGATCAAATGAATATAGATAGAATATTGGAGAAGACAACATATCAATACCATTGAAAAATGCAGGAGCCATGACCAAATCACATAGAGAGAGAGTGGATGTCTTGAGAAGTGAGAGCAAAACATGAGAAATGAGACTGAGAGAGTTCGTGGGTGGGTGGGATAGATGTATGTGGCCGACAGTTTGTTTTATATAGGATGGCATGGACATCACTGCCGGTTTTTAAATAGAACTGACAGTGAAAGTTACTATCACTGCCGGTTTCTAAATAGAACCGATAGTGGAGGTGCATATATGTAAAGGATATATTTATTTAGATACTATAGTGGGAAAGTTTTAAAAACAACGATATATTTATTTAGATAGTAATGAAATACATCAAAAATTACAAAAATTTAGAAATAAGTTACATATACGATAACAAAGACCTTACACTAAAATTCCATATACGATAACAAAGACATATTTGCGTACTAGTCAATGTTACCATCAATGTGTATCAACACATTATAATTTAACCACCTCAGTAGCATTCTTCTAGCACCAACTAGGGTCAAACAACAACACTAAGGTGGTCTACGAACTATTCTGGTTGGAGATGATATGGTGGCATCGATGAATCCATGCCTCTGCTGTACATGGCCTTTTTCTCGGTACAGTCCATAGCACATCGGATTCAGCTTAGCACCGCACCGATGAACCAATGCTGCTCCGGGACAGGAAATTGCCGAGAGCACACCAGGTCTCTCTAGACATATAGTCCAGAGCGCACCACAGCGGATGACTCTATGAACCTCGTGGCATCTCTAATCTTCGGTGTTGCTCTATCTTCAGTAGCATTCTTCTAGTACCTCATGTGTGCACCATTTTGGTGGACTATGATGCATAACGATATATGTGGTTTGTTGTGAGAGAAAAACATTGTATCATGGCTGATACGGCCTGGCTGAAACCAACATGCATGGAGAGGCTAGCTCCTGGCCGAGGGCCATTTTATAGGGGCTAGCAGTCATGGTACATTTTTATTTCTGAACTAAAGTTGTCGGGGTAGGTGGGAGCAGTGTTCCAACTGTTGTGGTCATGGGAGCACTATTGGCATGTGAGGAGCATCTACACATCAATGTTGGTTTTAGTTTAAAAACTGACAGTAAATTGGACCTTCCATGTAGGTTTGAGCAACCGGCTATGATAGAAGCTATCACTATCGGTTTTAAAACCAAAACTAGCAGTGAAGGGCCCTGCCGCCATCTTTTAGTAAAAAAATATAAAAAAGTTTGGCCTACCTGAGATTCGAGCATGGGTCATGGGGTCGAGAGTGCGCGGCCCTAACCGCTGAGTTAGGATAGGGAGTTCGGTTATAATGGTTTTAATTTTTTGTATCCCATCGTAATGCACTACTAAATAATAAATGCAAAATCAAAAAAGTTTGGTCCGCTTGGGATTCGAGCGCGGGTCTCAGAGTACAGAGTGCGCGGCCTTAACTGTTGAGCTAGGATAGGAAGTTCGGTTAGTTTGCTTTTCTTTATTTATTTATTAATAGAAATAATGCAGTTAGTTTATATTCTAAAATAACACAAAATTTTGTGTCTTGATTATTTAATTCTATGATAATTAATTAATGGTCTATAATTGTCAAATAATAGTGTATGTGAACATCATCTTAATATTTGATTACATAGTCAATAATTAAATTGTAGAGATGCACACAAAATATAAATTAAATTTTTCAGTGCGACTTATCGATACAACGTCTGCCTAATGATTACATAATTAACAATAATCTAACTATCTTTAGGTGCATCAACAATAAGGGCCTCATTGTGATCAATTCGTGCGTAAGCAGGTTCGTCACCCTCTTAAAGGATAGGTACGGGTACGTTCGCCCCGAATGGATGTATTTCCTAATAGCCCCTATAGTCTTCTTCGTCCGTCACTCCATCGACACCAACAATCTTTCTTTTCCCTTCTAGGACTACTTTTAGCCTTTCTTTTGTCTTGTTGTCCCTTGCATAGAAGACTTGCATAACATCTCTTACAAGGACGAAGGGGTCGTCTCTGCATGCGGTCTTAGTGAGATCAACAGTAGTGAACCATTCGCTGTCAGTGTTGATTTCCTTGAGCCAGACCCACTGGCTGCGAAAAAGAGCTGCCTTTAACAGACCATAGGCTAGCTCCCATATCTCCTCTATGAAACCATAGTATGTCGCCTGCAAGTTGTTGTTTTCGTCGTGAGCATCAAAACGAACACCACAATTTTGGTATGTGCTCTTTCCATGTTGCTTTTTTGTGTAAAATGTGAATCCATTGATCTCATACCCTTGGTACTTAAGATATGTACTCGAAGGCCCCTTGGCTAAGGCATCCAGTTGATTACCCAACTTTATTCCAAGCAAGCGACATCGCAACCAGCTGACAAATTCCTCCTTATGTTTTTTATCTAGCCAAGCCTGTGACCTGCTCGGATACAAAGTTTGCAGCGATTGTCTGTGCTCGTTAATGTATGGTATCACACCCTCGGCTTGCTGGAGAACAGCGAACTATGCCTGTCTGAAATAAATAGGGTCATCTACTATAACAAATTTCTCCCCGATCGTTTCTTTGCCACGTAGTCTTCCCTCATGATGAGATTCTAGAACTCCGACCCTTTTGATGTCTAGATAATATATGCAAAACTCAATGGCCTCCTCCATTGACCATCCTTCAACCATGCCCCCTTCTGGCCTGAATCTGGTCCTAACATACCTCCTGAAAACTTTCATCAATCTTTCAAAAGGGAACATCTGATGCAGGTACATTGGGCCAAGGGCTCTAATTTGGTCACCAAGATGAATGAGCAGATGCAATGAGATATCAAAGTAAGTCGGCGAGAAATGCATCTCAAGCCTAACGAGAGTTTCGGCTATGTCCCGCTGCAGCTGCTCTAGCGTGGACACATCAATGACCTTTTTTGAGATCACGATGAAGAACGAGCAAACCTTTATGATTGGGGCGTGGACCTTTGGGGGGAGGATACCACGCAAGGCAACAGGGAGCAGCTGAGTCATAATGACATGACAGTCATGGGCTTTCATAGGGCCATAGTTGAACTTGAGTTCTCTCATGTTCACTAGCCTCTTCAGGTTCGCACAGTAGCCCGTCGGGACTTTGAGTTCATTGAAGAAAGAAATAAGCGCACACTTTTCTTCCTTCTTCAATGTCCATGACGCAACCGAAAGTTTGAACTGGCCATTCTCTAGCTCTATAGGATGCAGTTCCTTCCTGATTCCCAAGTGTTGCATGTCCAGGCGTGTGGCTAGTGAATCCTTTGATGTCCCCCCGGTGTCCATCAAGGTGTTAAGAGTGTTAGCGCACACATTTTTAGTGATGTGCATGGGATCAAGACAGTGGCGTACACTCAGAAATGGCCAGTAACGTAGTTGCCAGAAAACCAATTTTTTCTTCCAAATGCTCCCATCAGGCGCTGCTACTGGATTGTCCCCCTTCCCAAGGACAACCTCCAGTTTGTTGAGTTCTCGAAGTATCGCAGGCCCGTCTCAATATTTTAGAGCTAAGCGTTTCTCAATACTACCATTGAAATCTTTTCTGTTCCTGCGGTAATGGTGATCCTTAGGTAGGAACCTACGGTGTCCCATATAAACTATCTTTGTGTTATTTGGTAGATTTACCGCACCGGTGTCGTCCAAGCACTCGACACATCCAGTACAGCCTTTTGTCTTCTCTCCGAACAACAAACCTCGACCTGGTAGGTCAGTGATTGTAGCGATAAGTACTCCCTTGATCATGACGTGTTCCTTTTTGTACTCGTCCCAAACATTCGACACACCATTTTCAAACATCTCCACTAGTTCATCGATCTCTAATTCTAGAAACACATCAATGTCATTCCCAGGTTGTCTTGGCCCTTGGATCAGTAGTGGCATCTGGATGTACGACCGCTTCATATAGACCTAAGGTGGAAGGTTGTATATACATAGCGTCACTGGCCAGGTGCTATGGTTGCTTCTAACCTGGTTGAAAGGATTCATTCTATCTGTGCTCAAAGCAAACCAAAGGTGCCTTACCTCTCCACCGATGTCCTTATAGAACATAGTATTGATAGTCCTCCAGTCATGCCCATCTACGGGGTGCCTCATCATTGTATCTTTCTTATGCTCTTCGCCATGCCAGCGCAACAGCTTGGTTGACTTTGCACATGCAAACAACCTATGCACCCAGGGAGCTATAGGGAAATACCAAACAAACTTTATGGGACCTCCTCTGGTCTTGGTACCCTCATCTGACAGCCCTTCCTTGTACCGTGGAGCTCCACACTTGGGGCACTTGTCTAAGTCTTTGTATATTTCTCCACGGTACAATATGCAATCATTGGAACACGCGTGGATTTTATCAACCTCGAGGCCGATGGGGCAGATCATTTGCTTGGCCAAGTATGTCTTTTCTAGCAACTCATTTTTCTCTAGGAGAATTTTCCTTATTATACCTAACAACTGATCGAAGCCTTTATCGCTCAATCCGTCTGTCGATTTGAACTCTAACAGCATGATGTCGGCTTCCAGTTTGCTCATTGGACAATCCCTATACAATGGTGTTTTGCCATCTTGTCTCATTTTCTCTAGCTTTCTCAGCTGTCTTTCACTAAGACATCCGGTCTCTATATTACATAGCAGCTGAGAAATGCCATTGTTATCCTCGGTGTCGTCAGCTAGCGTGTTCCTAAACACATTATTAACTGTGGGCATAGGTTCTGTGTTGACACCGGGTTCCTCGTCACCATCTTGGATGGCTACGTCAGGCATGTCCACATCATCATCGTTTTTCCTGCAGAACATTCACACCAACCTCACCATGCATAGTCCATATCGTATAGTTTGGCATGAATCCCCTAGTAATCAAGTGTGATCGTATAGACTCAATTTGATGAAAGTTCCGTTGATTCTTGCAATCTTTGCATGGGTAGAAGACAGGGTTTCCATTCCCAGCATGGGCTTTGGCATCGGTGATAAACTGGCTGACGCCATGCATGTACCGCTTGTCTGTTCGGGACAGATGCATCCACTCTCGATCCATCTCTGCACAAAAAAAATACTAAGACAGTAATTACAAAGAATTAATAAGAAATCGAGCTTCATGAACAACAATTGTAGCTCGAAAGTACCATTTTTGGAAAACATTATTATACACTAATTATTGGAAAATTGAAATTGGTAGCCCGGCCATGTAAATTGAAAATTGTAGTAAAAAACAATTATTGCACAATATTGAAGAACAACTATTCTACTCTACTTCTAAGAACTAATTATAGCATCACATACTAACAATGATGATCTTGACCACCATGGAATAATTATCCACGAATTTAAATGTGTTCATAAACACCAACCGTTTGGCTAATGGATTCACCACATTTTGAGCCTTGCACAAATGTCCAATTGGAAAAGTGCTCTCTAGAATGGAGAAAGAACTAGAATGAGAATCAAGCAATGTAGCCATCAAAATGAAGCTAATTAAGCAACAAAATCAAAGGAGTGGATGTTTGTTACTAACCTTAAAGCAAAAAGATCAAGCCATTCTTCAAAATCCAAATGCTAGCTTCATGGTGAAGAGCAGCCGCAACAATGGAGGGAAGGGCCCAAACGCACGCCTCTATTCTCGAGATGGAAGAGAGGAGGAAGAAGAGGATGGCTGTAGCCTTTTTGTGCTGTAGGCTTATCACCATCGGTTCTTGGCTAGAACTGACAGTGATAGAGCCCAATCACTGCCGGTTTGTGGTTTGAACCGGCAGTGATGAGTGGCCGCCAAAATACTGCCGGTTCAAGCCACAAACCGGTAGTGATGTGGTGCTTCACTGCCAGTTTTAACCCAGCCCCAATCATTTTCTCATTTTCAAGCTCATAACCGGCAGTGAAGGAACATCATTGCCGGTTCTCACAAATCCGACAGTGATGTCCAAATCTGGCGTAGTGCCAGCCTTATGGAAATTCAGAATGTAGCATAATGTCTGTGCTAAGGTTTTATATCTAGATGGTTGCATCAGCCAGGTGTGCTGCATAAGTGATGGAAAGAAAAAAATTGACTTGCTACAAATTGGTAGTACTTGAAGTGCAATCCATTGCAATACTATAATAGTTTCATTATAGTACCATTTATATATGCTTATTGGTTCATGTGTGTTCGAGGCGTTAGTTACCATGAGATGAATGGCTGCATGGCAGGTCCAAGTCTAGGCGCCTCTCAGCCATGCATGGTGACCAGGCCCAGGTCCAGGCGCCTCTCAACCACCCAGAGTGACTATTTAATCTCTGTAATAAGCACGGGTAGAGACAGGCAATAATTAAGAAAGAAAACCCAGAGTGCAAAAACTACTTTGCTTTCGCTATTTGAACTTGGTTTGTAATAACTATGTGAACTTCGATGTGTGTGAGATACTTGTGAACCATTTTTGAACAGTGATGTAACATGTGACTTGTTATGTTGAATCATGTACGATCTTGGTTTGTATGTTGGTTGGTTTGAGATCCTTCGTGATTTCATCAGACTACCGGGTTTATATGGGCTCAAGTATGATAGTTTGATCGCTTCAGTGATTGCTATTGTACTTGTGCTCTTATAAATTGGATGGTTCTGTTACAATACCCATGCGACCATCGTTGGAGAGGCGGTAGGAGTCAACCGACCAAAGTTTGAGCTCGTTCTCCACCTGTTTGTGCCCTGATTTGTCTAATTGTGGGCCTTCTCCTCCTTGGACTCATGTCGGGTGTATGTTTTGATGTGTTTCTTGTACACTTTAGGCTCATTTTCTGTGTATCCTGATATGTTCTCCTGTAAATGAGTAATCATCAAAACTTGTGGAATTGATTAGTTATAAGCCCTAATTCTATGTTTGGTATTCATTTGAGCATATTTTATATGAAAGTTGGCGGTTAGAAATTAGAGTGAAGGACCGCCAACAAACGCCACGACGCTGACGATGAAGCCCACACCGCACAGGACACTAGGTGAAGTCACGGTCGTACGCACAGTGCCGCCTTGATCGGCACTGTGGCACCACGTCATGCTATGCCATGGCATGGGGGGAAGCCCACGACGACCACGCCGGGATGTGCAACAACTTCGAGACAAGATAGGATGGATTGTTGACCAAGTTTTCTAGCTTCTCCCTCCCTTGGGCTCTCGACCACTTGGGTTAGCAGAACCCACATTCTCTATATGAACCTGGCCCTCGAGCTATATATAAGGGGAGCCAGGCCTCCCATTAGGGGGACAACTCCAAATTGATTCTCCCTACCTCGAATTCCTTAGCCTACACACCCCGTTGTAAGTCCTCAGTGCACTTGAACCAAGGAACACAAACTTGAACCACCTCTAAGACTGGATGTAGGGCTCTGGCCTGAACCGGTATAATTTCCTGGTGTCTTGATGCTACCATCATCTTCCTAGAGCAATGCGGTGCTTAGAAATTTACTTGTCAGACTTCAAAACACTGACAGTCACAAAACGGAGAAGCTCGCATTTAACCTTCATGAGGTTAGCCCAAAAATGTGAGTCCCCATTCTTCAATTGAATTTGAGAGAGAGGATTAGATTCTAGGTATTTGTTGCGTAGTATTTATTTTTTCTGCCATGTACCATGGGTTGTGAGCAGTTTAAAAATCCACTTACTGAGAAGGGCTATGTTCTTAATGTCTAAGTTATGAATTCCAAGCCCACCTTGGTCTTTGGGTTGACAAAGAAAGTCCAATTTGTCTAGTCTGTATTTGCGTTTTTGTACTTCACTTTGCCCAAATCTTGATTGGAGGTAATCAAGTTTTTTGAGAACTCCCCTTGCTATCACGAAAAAGACATATATACATAAGTAAGCTGCTAAGAACTGAATGCTGGTGACGACGGCGAGATGGTGTTTGATGCTGTCATCGTGGGCTCCCAGCTGTCAACGGCATGGAGAAGTGGAGGAGAAGGCAGCTGCATTCCCCACTCGTACCACGTCCCAGAATCCTTCCAGGATGTGTCCTGCGCTTCCAGTAAACCAGCTACAAATCCATGTTACATTTGTTCGTTCGCAATCTCATATCCACCATGCATTTCTGATTCCAAATACTATTTTTTTATTCTGAAGCTAATATCCATAGTCGTCAGTAGTTAATACACACTAGAAAAATTCAGAGAAATGTATATATGTTATTCTTAATCTGAATGCAACATATTCAACATGTGATATACAACCATATGCCAATATCTAATTGTGTATTCTTAATTATTTGCACATTGTGCATTCACAAGAAAGATTGAAAAATCAAGAAATATCAGGAAAGAAGCAGTCACAGGAGATTGATAAACTCATCGAAGGGGAACAATGCCCAACATATCTAGATTAACCTTAGTTCTCCTGTATTTAGTCAGCCTCGGTGTATATTAATCTTATTCGTGCTTCCTTGCTGATTTAAGATGAAATGGATTTTTTTGAGATGTTTTTTATGATTAAGTAACTGTGAATGACTTTGGACATGTGATTTTTTAACCGTTTCTGAGTGCCGATTTGGATGTGTCTAGTGATGTATACTATAAGCTAGAAATGGGCCAAATTTAATGGGTGATCATACCAAAGCTATAAATGGTCTAAATTTAATGGGCTATAACTAATGTTGGATCGGATTAAAATAATAAGAGGGCCAAAAAAAAATATTTGGCCCAACTTACTAATTTCAGCCCACATAAACCAATGGCCTGCGATGGTGACGTAAGCATCCATGTCATCATTCATGTAAGCATCCACGTAAGCATCCATTATGATGTGGCAATTCATCCATGACAGTTATTTTTCGTCACAAAAAATGGGTTTGGGTTGGGTTAACTGGGCCTTGGGCTCTATGGTGATGGTCTAAGATCGTCACGGATTCTCTCAATCTGTGATGATTTTTGAAATACTGTCACGGAGGTTAATTCATGATGCTCAATCCATGACGATATCTGAAACCATCACTGATGCTGCATTGTGACGGTTTTTTGGTGGTCCGTGACCTAAATTTTTCATCATGGATTAACATGATTCTTGTAGTGATTATATACATAAGTAAGCTGCTGAGAACAGAATTAATCAGTGTGATGCACCCACTTGTTGACATACGATTTCCTTTCTAGCTACATAGTCTTGTTTCAAAACGTTCTTCTACTCTTTTCCAATCCATATTTGATAGTCTCTTATAATGTATAGGTATGCCCAAATACCTCCTTGGAAAAGTTCCTTGATTATTGATTACGACCGAAAAGTTCAGTGTATTGGGATAATGATTCTTGTGCTGCTCCAAAGAAGAATATTTTTTTTTTGCTCAAGGTGGATAGATTCGTCCAGGTTAATCCCTTCTTGCTCAAGGTGGATAGATTCGTCCAGGTTAATCCCTTCTTGCTTCTCTATAGTAATTCTTCCCCCTCTCATGTCTAGGATGCGCATATTTGCACTTGTTTAACCTGGTGCCGTGTGTTGATCAGGTAGTTATTAAATACTGGATACATGCAGGAACTGAGTTTTCCGATTTTCCAATGTGAGTTATATGTGAAATTACTTGGTGAAAGCTATGTTTGTCTTGCATGGCCAGTTATATGCAGTACCTGTATTTTTGAGATTTCAGTTCTGCAATACATTTGTAATAATTTCTAGAAGAATATCATTATACTGTGATCATGTCTCATTACCTATCTAGCATGATACTCTCTATCTGTGAGATCAGTTGCTATTCTCATGTGGTTCCAGTTTTTGTATTCTCACTGATAAGAGCCTTCTTTTTTCTGAATTTAGGACTGTTTGTTAAAACTGAGCTTGAATTTGATTAGTTATAGGAACAAGCAGTTAATCTATTGCATCTGTGTATGTCATGGAAAAAGATTTCAGGCCTGTTCATGTGAAGGTTCAGTATATGTAGCTGAAGCTCTCCATTTTGGTAAGTTACCAGTTTCTTGCAAGTGCTGTCCATGATCAGAAAATTGCACCAGCCTTGTAGAAATTCAGAATGTAGCATAATGTCTGTGCTAAGGTTTTATATCTGGATGGTTGCATCAGCCAGGTGTGCTGTATAAGTGATGGAAAGAAAAATTTTGACTTGCTACAAATTGGTAGTACTTGAACTGCAATCCATTGCAATACTATAATAGTTTCATTATAGTACCATTTATATATGCTTATTGGTTCATGTGTGTTCGAGGCGTTAGTTACCATGAGATGAACGGCTGCATGGCAGGGCCAAGTCTAGGCGCCCCTCAGCCATGCATGGTGACCAGGGCCAGGTCCAGGCGTCTCTCAACCACCCAGAGTGACTATTTAATCTCTGTAATAAGCACGGGTAGAGACAAGCAAGAATTAAGAAAGAAAACCCTTCCCTCTTGCTCGACCATGGGCAAGGCCCCGGCCAGCCACTCTCTCTCCCTCGCAATCACAGCAGGCACCATAACATTTGGTATTCGGAGCCAATGATCTTACGACCGAATCTGCTTCTGCCGCTGCCACCCCATGCGCCGCAAATTCTCACCCAAGCAGCTGCCCTATGTCAGGTGTTCCTCAGAGCCACACCACCGCCATTACGCACACCTCCACTGCCCCGATATCCAGCACCATGGTGCCACCTTCCATCGCCATCCCTGTGATCGCGCTCAAAGCCCTCACAAACGCCATCTACGGGTTGCAGCAGCAGGTGGGCGATCTTGCTACCCACCTGGCGAATGTTGAAGAGTGCTTATCCTCCTCCAACCTGCCGGCAAAAGCCACCATCATCCACACGTCGGCTCCACACCAGCAACCACCGCCATTTCCCTATGCACATCCCGAAGTCGGCGGCGATCTGTTGGGGTGGCTGAACCTGTGTGAGCACTTCTGTGCCCAGCAGACCCCTGAGGCAGACAAGGTCTGGCTGGCGTCCTTCCACATGACGGGTGTTGCCCAACATTGGTATTACATGCTCGAATGAGATGCTGGGGATGTGGGCCTGTTCACCTGTGACATCTTCAAGACGTTGTGCCATCAGCGCTTTGGCCACCCCCAGTAACAATCCCTGGCCTAGTCGGCGCGCCTATCATCTCACGACAACATCGACGAGTACCGGGAGCCCTGTTAGACTTGTATGGCGCATACCGACTGGTTCTCGCCACAACAGCTAGTGCAACTCTTCACCGACAAGCCTCCGGATCGCACCCATGTCGACGTCGAGATACACAAATTAAGAAGGAAAACTCTTCCCTCTTGCTCGGCCGTGGGCAAGGCCCCCGGCTGGCCGCTCTCTCTCCCTCGCAATCCCAGCAGCCACCAAAACAATGTGCTCACTGCTCATATATGCATAGTGAGGGAGAGAAAAATCTTGAATTGCTAGAAATCTGCATCATTTATGTTGTATTTTCTTTCTTTCAATTTATCTCACTTTGTGCAGAATTATGGAAAGGAAAAGAATGGCAGATCAAAGCAACCAGTGAGAAAGCACAATTTGTAAGCATAATTTCTATTCTATTGCTTCCCTGATTGCAGCATGCTAATAGATAAGCATGATGATAACGACCTATTTATTAGGATCTTACTTGATATGTTTTGCCTGCTACATCGTGAAGTAAATAAGCACTTTTTTAGTATACTATCTGTTTGTTGGCACTGAATAGCACAAAGAATAAGGACACAGAGCATCATCCATTACTATCGCACAAAGAATAGGTTCCTTTGCTTTGTCCACCGTCGTTCTTATTGGTATTTCTTTCTTATAATTATCTCCATGTTCTTCTAAATTCTTTCAAGCAAGCCAAGTTAGTAGGCTATTATTGGTCAATTTTCTTTTTAAGAGCATCAAATGAAACCTGCTAATTAATTTTCTTACTTGTCAATTAGTAAAATAAGTAGCAACTAGCCTATCATGCTTTCAGAAATACCAAGCAGAAGAACGACTCCAGTGACTAAATGGATTCTTAAAGAAAGGAAATTCGATCAAGTTAGTGCAGCCTTGCATAATATTGTCAGGTTTCTAAGAGCGCGAGAAAGATTTCAAATGAGATTCCTGCAGCATGATTTAAGCACCATCATAAAATAAGTAGCGCACATCTAACATGAGATGACCTCTTATCATATTGTATTCTTGATTGCTATGGTTATGTTTTTTTTTTTGTTTCAAAAATTTAGCCAGTTGGTTGCAAGAAAAAGTAGTTCTTGACATGATTTAGTTGGCTATTGATATTAATAGAGAGAAGGTTCTCCACTCGGAAATGGTACGGTGAAATTTTGGTTGAGCCTTTCAAGCATGCCCTGAGCCACGTGTTGTTTATGTCAGAACATTCCTGTTGAGAAATGCTTGCTGGGTTTGAATTGAGAAAGAAAAGCAAGTAAAATATGATGGGCTTTCGGGATATGAGTGGCTGTGTAGTAGCGGTGATGGGTGTATGCGCTGCTGGAGGCGGGGGTGATAGATGGGGGCAAGAAGTGGTGGATCGATATTCTGGAGATTCCCAGATGCATCAGCTCGCAGCCGCTGTAGGCAAATCTGGGGAGAAGAAGCCGCCGACCGTGAGGGCGAAGCGGACCGATGCAGTATCTGCAGTGGGGCGGGTGGAATGTCGGCCTCCGGTGGCGGACGTGCTAATGGGAAATGCATGGGCCACCACCAGCAAGGCGAAGAAGGCAGCGCCATCCCCTAAGAAGCCCCGGGCGAAGACTGATGGCGCGGAGGTCAAACCAGAGGCCACGGCGGTGGTGGAGAAAGGTCCAAGCAGGCGTCGTCCCCAACAAAGTCACCCAAATTGATGTCTGATGGGTCTACATCGCCGGCTAAGTCCAAGTGTCCAAGCACGGTCACTCAATTGGATGCGGCGAAGGAGAATTCATGCCCCGGCTGCGCTTCCCGATTAAGGCGAATTCTATCTGCGTGTTGATTTCCTCTATCGACAATTGAATAACAATCAATTAGCAGATTATAATTTTTCCTGTGATCAATCTTGATATTGCGAGATGTTAGGCTATGGAACGGAAGCTCTAGCTTTGTTGATAGTATCTAACCTCTATTTTTCTTGTTCCCTGTGGGATGTCAAAATTTGTTGCTGCTTCCATAGCAGGAAAAGAATTTCCAGTTTTCAGCTGTATTTCGTGTTAGATTTGTTCAAGGTTTTGGTATATTTGTTAGTAGCCAACTGCTAATATAGATTTTGGCTATATATGCAGTTTTATGCAGTTGTAGTGCACATGGTCTATTTCATTTATAGAAAATAGAAAATTGGATGCTGCAAGAAGCATATTGTCATTTTAGTTATTTCTCGAAGTTTTTCCATGACAATGTGCATGTCTGCACATGAATTATGATGGGATTTAATAAATGATGTTGAGTTCCTCATGTCTAATTCAGACTATGGTGCTGCAGGTTCGGTTGAGAGCAATGCAAATATACAACCAGGTAGTTAAGAACGATGAGGATCAGCAGGAGGTGCTGATGCGTGCAATCACGCTAGGGGTTGCTGATGTAAAAGTGCCATCAGCATATGGTACGTTCAATGAAAATTCTACTTCTGAAGCAGCTGAGGCCCTACTGCCATCAGACAGCAGAAGGCACAGGGCAATATGGGACGAGTTGTGAATCTGTCTCACTATTTCCTTCATTTTTCAGAAACATATTGTTTTTTGTTTTTACCGTAGCGTTAGCACGTGCAATATACTAGTAGGTTTTTAAGAGCATCATCAACAATTTCAACAAGGGCCCTTAAAACACGTGGTGTATTTAGAATTGAAGGGTTACTCTTCTACTCTTACTTTTGAGCTCTTCTTTTGTAGACTCAACTTCACATTTAGCTCTTAAATCAGGGTTTCTACTTTTCTGTAAGCCACGAGTCAGATGTTGCCACGTAAAAATTGATCCGCTCCACAACATGATAACTATGGTGCTCTCATGACGACGAACGATTGCTTCCTGAGCAAAGCAACAAAAGGTACTCACTTTTGTGGAGGTGAGTCAACTGTTTTTCAGCATACAACGGTAAAGATCAACCAAACCCTAGGGCAGCTAGGGCTCGACAAGAGAAAAAAACCAAGTGCTGGAAAAACTATAGATGAAAATAATAATATATTGAAGTGTCGATTGATTACCAAAAAAACAATCGGCCATGTACCATGAGTACTTATAGGGTATGCCTAGTGTCGAAGGGTCAGAACCGCGGCAAGCATTGTTGTTCGAGGAGGTGTCAGAGTATGTCTCTCCGGTGGCTCGGGTGGACTCAAGAACACAACAATCACATAGAGGACACAACGGTTTATCTTGGTTCGGGCCAATCGATGCCCTACGTCCAGCAGCTGATGATCCTTATACGCAAGAGCACACAAAATCGGGGGGGTTACAACAGAGTGTACAGCAGAAAGAGAGAGATTTGGTAGGGGGTTAACTCGGTGCTAATCCTAAGGTTTATGTTTACACTAAAATTTGGGAAGAAGAACGCAAAAACTCGAAGCTTCTAGGATTGTGTCATCAAGAAAACGATTAGATGAGAATCGGTATCAGCTGATTTAGATGTAATGTCAGAATCGGCTATTTTATTGATGACGTCAGCAGACAGCGTCAATGGGCTAAACTTGAGTGACGCTAGGGAGATGTGTCGGACTCTACGAATAAGGAAAATTGGGGTCCAAGTTATTATTAAGTTTGGAAGTTTTCTTTTATTATAAAAATTGTAATGAGTCGTATTTGAGTAGGATTCATGTTTAGGTTCCGGGTATAAATATTAGACCCTGATTATTGTAAAAAAGGACGAACACACAATCAATACAATCTTTCAGGCTTTCACCATCGCATTAGTAGGAGGAGGACTATAGATTTCGGTGAGTTCTTCAGCAAACAGGGCAGCATCGACTAATGGACCTCTAGCTTGCTTGTGACTACCGTCACGACATGTATTGTACTTGTAAAGCTGCATAAGCTGATTGATCTTTTATGAACCATAATATAAGTTAGTTATCCATATGTATTGTAGTTTGTAAGGCTGCATCAGCTGATTGATCTCTTACGAATCTTAATATAGATCAAAGTTATCGATTTTGTGTTAAATAATCTGTTATTTAGTACAATATCACCAGTTATCGAATCTACTAAGATTAGTAAGTTTTTCCATGCTGTTTTTGGTTGATTCACCAGTTATGGATCTTGCTATAATTAATGTTTTATTAATTATAACAAAATCACCCGATTGAGATAGAGATAGATCGGCACCATATCATCTTAATTGGTCGTCCTCTGATCTGGTCATGCTTCAAATCTTATAATTGATGGATTAATTCCATTAGATCGGCTGTTTTATCTCTATTTCAGTCAAACATAGTATGCATCCAAAAATATGTTTCAATCTTGAATAAACTCACTAGTTAATGAGATCTAATCTAATGACACTACTATAGCTGCATGGATCCGGTTGAACCTCACTAGTAAGACTTTAGATTAGAAATTATTGATTAGCGGTCTTACTCATGATCAAGATATGTACTCTGTTTGTTTGCTATGACTGCACCAGCTATTTTAGTCGATTTGCCTATACTCTCACACATATAGCATGCTTTCATGAATATGTCAATATATAGATGGTTTTTAAGATTCTTTGGCTTTAGTTTGTTATTATTATCATAGCTGCATCGATCCGATCAACCCTTACTGTTGATGATAATAGATTAGATTCAAACTGTTTGTAGATTCATTTATATTAGACAGTCGATTTGTTCACATGTTATACTCTTTTCATCAAACTTATCGGCTTGACACTTTATATCGATCATGTTCTATTTAGGCAATGATGCTTTCTTATATCGCTGCATATGGATACGCCAAACATCGACTATTTAGTCGATAGCCTTACTGAATTAGATATTGGGACGTATATTTGGAACTGTCTGGTGCGTCACCGACATGTTCTACCTTAAATTGCTGATAAGATTTTTTCTCCTTATCAATTGCAGGTCAAATTGATAGGCAGGTCGTTGGGTTTTCAGAATCGGCTGGTTCTGTATTGAAGCCAAGCAGATCTCTGGTCTCGTTACACTCAGATCTTCTAGCTTGCTATGTGTTGATCACATTGCCACATTTTTGTGTCAACACACTTTTTGAACACACAATCAATACAATCTTTCTAGCTTCCACCATCGCATTAGTAGTAGGAGTAAAATAGATCTCAGCGAGTTCTTCAGCAAACAGGGCTACATCGACTGATCGACGTCCAGCTTGCTTGTGAGTACCATCACGACTTGTATTGTGCTTGTAAAGCTACATCAGCTGATTGATCTTTTATGAGCCATAATATAAGTTAGTTATCCATCTGTATTATAGTTTGTAAGGCTGCATCAGCTGATTGATCTCTTACGAATCTTAATATAGATCAAAGTTATCGATTTTGTGTTAAATAACCTGTTATTTAGCACAATATCACCAGTTATCGAATCTACTAAGATTAGTAAGATTTTCCATGTTGTTTTTGGTTGATTGACTAGTTATGGATCTTGCTATAATTAATGTTTTATTAATTATAACAAAATCACCCGATTGAGATAGAGATAGATCGGCACCATATCATCTTAATTGGTCATCCTCTGATCTGATCATGCTTCAAATCTTATAATTGATGGCTTAATTCCGTTAGATCGGCTGTTTTATCTCTATTTCAGTCAAACATAGTATGCATCCAAAAATATATTTCAATCTTGAATAAACTCACTAGTTAATGAGATCTAATCTAATGACACTACTATAGCTGCATAGATCCGATCGAACCTCACTGGTAAGATTTTAGATTAGAAATTATTGATCAGTGGTCTTATTCGTGATCAAGATATGTACTCTGTTTGTTTGCTATGACTGCATCTGCTAGTTTAGTCGATTTGCCTATACTCTCACACATATAGCATGCTTTCATGAATATGTCAACATATAGATGGTTTTTAAGATTCTTTGGCTTTAGTTTGTTATCATTCTCATAGCTGCATCGATCTGATCGAACCTCACTGTTGATGATAATAGATTAGATTCAAATTGTTTGTAAAATCATTTATATTAGATAGTCGGTTTGTTCGCATGTTATACTCTTTTCATCAAACTTATCGGCTTGACACTTTATGTCGATCATGTTCTATTTAGCCAATGATGCTTTATTATATCGCAGCATATGGATACGGCGAACATCGACTATTTAGTCGATAGCCTTACTGAATCAGATATCGGGACGTATATTTGGAATGGTCTAGTGCGTCACAGACATGTTACACCTTAAATTACTGATAAGATTTTTTTCTCCTTATCAATTGCTGGTCAAATTGATAGGCACGTCGTTGGGTTTTCAGAATCGACTGGTTCTGTATTGAAGCCAAGCAGATCTCTGGTCTCGTTACACTCAGATCTTCTAGCTTGCTATGTGTTGATCACATCGCCACATTTTTGTGTCAACACACTTTTTGAACACACAATCAATACAATCTTTCTTGCTTTCGCCATCGCATTAGCAGTAGGAGTAAAATAGATCTCGGCGAGTTCTTCAGTAAATAGGGCTGCATCGACTGATCGACGTCCAGGTTGCTTGTGAGTACCATCACGACTTGTATTGTGCTTATAAAGCTACATCAGCTGATTGATCTTTTATAAGCCATAATATAAGTTAGTTATCCATTGTATTATAGTTTGTAAGGCTGCATCAGCTGATTGATCTCTTACGAATCTTAATATAGATCAAAATTATCGATCTTGTGTTAAACAACCTGTTATTTAATACAATATCACCAGTTATCGAATCTGCTAAGATTAGTAAGATTTTCCTTGCTGTTTTTGATTGATTCACCAGTTATTGATCTTGCTATAAATAATGTTTTATTAATTATAACAAAATCATCCGATTGAGATAGAGATAGATCAACATCATATCATCTTAGTTGGTCGTGGTCACGCTTTAAATCTTATAATTGATGGCTTAATTCCACTAGATCGGCTGCTTTATCTCTATTCCAGTCAAACATAGTATACATCCAAAGACATGTTTCAATCTTGAATAAACACAATAGTTAATGAGATCTAATCTAATTACACTACCATAGTTGCATCGATCCAGTTGAACCTATTATTTAGTACAATATCACCAGTTATCGAATCTACTAAGATTAGTAAGATTTTCCATGTTGTTTTTGGTTGATTCACCAGTTATGGATCTTGCTATAATTAATGTTTTATTAATTATAACAAAATCACCTGATTGAGATAGAGATAGATCGGCACCATATCATCTTAATTGGTCGCCCTCTGATCTAGTCATGCTTCAAATCTTATAATTGATGGCTTAATTCCGTTAGATCGGCTATTTTATCTCTATTTCAGTCAAACATAGTATGCATCCGAAAATATATTTCAATCTTGAATAAACTCACTAGTTAATGAGATCTAATCTAATGACACTACTATAGCTGCATCGATCCGGTTGAACCTCACTGATAAGACTTTAGATTAGAAATTATTGGTTAGTGGTCTTGTTCATGATCAAGATATGTACTTTATTTGTTTGCTATGACTGCATCGGCTCTTTTAGCTGATTTGCCTATACTCTCACACATATAGCATGCTTTCATGAATCGGTCAACATATAGATGGTTTTATAGATTCTTTGGCTTTAGTTTGTTATCATTATCATAGCTGCATCGATCCGATAGAACCTCACTATTGAAGATAATAGATTAGATTCAAATTGTTTATAGATTCAATTATATTAGACAGTCGGTTTGTTCGCATATTATACTCTTTTCATCAAACTTATCAGCTCGACACTTTATATCGATCATGTTCTATTTAGCTGATGATGCTTTCTTATATCGCTTCTTATGGATACGCCGATAGCCTTACTAAATCTGCTATCGAGCCGTACATTTGGAACTATCTGGTGCGTGCCCGACATGTTCCACCTTAAATTACTGATAAGATTTTCCCTCCTTATCAATTGCAGGTCAAATTGATAGGCACGTCGTTCGGTTTTCAGAATCAGCTGGTTCTATATTGAAGCCAAGCAGATCTCTGGTCTCGTTCCACTCAGATCTTTTGTCTTGCTGTGTGTTGATCACATCACCACATTTTTGTGTCAACATACTTTTTGAACACACAATCAATACAATCTTTCTAGCTTTCGCCATCACATTAGGAGTAGGAGTAAAATAGATCTCGGCGAGTTCTTCAGCAAACAGGGCTGCATCGACTGATCGACGTCCAGCTTGCTTGTGAGTACCATCACGATTTGTATTGTGCTTGTAAAGCTACATCAGCTGATTGATCTTTTATGAGCCATAATATAAGTTAGTTATCCATCTATATAATAGTTTGTAAGGCTGCATCAGCTGATTGATCTCTTACGAATCTTAATATAGATCAAAGTTATCGATCTTGTGTTAAATAACATGTTATTTAATACAATATCACTAGTTATTGAATCTGTTAAGATTAGTAAGATTTTCCTTGCTGTTTTTCGTTGATTCACCAGTTATTGATCTTGCTATAAATAATGTTTTATTAATTATAACAAATTCACCCGATTGAGATAGAGATAGATCGGCATCATGTCATCTTAATTGTCGTCCTTTGATCTAGTCATGCTTCAAATCTAATAATTGATGGCTTAATTTCACTAGATCGACTGCTTTATCTCTATTCCAGTCAAATATAGTACGCATCAAAAGACATGTTTCAACCTTGAATAAACTCACTAGTTAATGAGATCTAATCTAATTACACTACTATAGTTGCATCGATCCGGTCGAACCTCACTGGTAAGACTTTAGATTAGAAATTACCGATTAGTTGTCTTGTTCATGATCAAGATATGTACTTTGTTTGTTTGCTATGACTGCATCGGCTATTTTAGCCGATTTGCCTATACTCTCACACATATAACATGATTTCATGAACCGGTCAACATATAGATGGTTTTATAGATTCTTTGGCTTTAGTTTGTTATCATTATCATAGCTGCATCGATCCGATCGAACCTCACTGTTGAAGATAATAGATTAGATTTAAACTATTTGTAGATTCAATTATATTAGACGGTCAATTTGTTCGCATGTTATACTCTTTTGATCAAACTTATCGGCTTGACACATTATATCGATCATGTTCTATTTAGCCGATGATGCTTTCTTATATCGCATCTTATGGATACGCCGATAGCCTTACTAAATCTGCTATCGAGCCGTACATTTGGAACTATCTGGTGCATGCCCGACATGTTCCACCTTAAATTACTGATAAGATTTTCCCTCCTTATCAATTGCAGGTCAAATTGATAGGCACGTCGTTCGGTTTTCAGAATCAGCTGGTTCTATATTGAAGCCAAGCAGATCTCTGGTCTCGTTCCACTCAGATCTTTTGTCTTGCTGTGTGTTGATCACATCACCACATTTTTGTGTCAACATACTTTTTGAACACACAATCAATACAATCTTTCTAGCTTTCGCCATCACATTAGGAGTAGGAGTAAAATAGATCTCGGCGAGTTCTTCAGCAAACAGGGCTGCATCGACTGATCGACGTCCAGCTTGCTTGTGAGTACCATCACGATTTGTATTGTGCTTGTAAAGCTACATCAGCTGATTGATCTTTTATGAGCCATAATATAAGTTAGTTATCCATTTGTATAATAGTTTGTAAGGCTGCATCAGCTGATTGATCTCTTACGAATCTTAATATAGATCAAAGTTATCAATCTTGTGTTAAATAACATGTTATTTAATACAATATCACTAGTTATTGAATCTGTTAAGATTAGTAAGATTTTCCTTGCTGTTTTTCGTTGATTCACCAGTTATTGATCTTGCTATAAATAATGTTTTATTAATTATAACAAATTCACCCGATTGAGATAGAGATAGATCGGCATCATGTCATCTTAATTGGTCGTCCTTTGATCTAGTCATGCTTCGAATCTAATAATTGATGGCTTAATTCCACTAGATTGGCTGCTTTATCTCTATTCCAGTCAAATATAGTACGCATCAAAAGACATGTTTCAACCTTGAATAAACTCACTAGTTAATGAGATCTAATCTAATTACACTACTATAGTTGCATCGATCTGGTTGAACCTCACTGGTAAGACTTTAGATTAGAAATTACCGATTAGTTGTCTTGTTCATGATCAAGATATGTACTTTGTTTGTTTGCTATGACTGCATTGGCTATTTTAGCCGATTTGCCTATACTCTCACACATATAACATGATTTCATGAATCGGTCAACATATAGATGGTTTTATAGATTCTTTGGCTTTAGTTTGTTATCATTATCATAGCTGCATCGATCCGATCAAACCTCACTATTGAAGATAATAGATTAGATTCAAACTATTTGTAGATTCAATTATATTAGACGGTCAATTTGTTCGCATGTTATACTCTTTTGATCAAACTTATTGGCTCGACACTTTATATCGATCATGTTCTATTTAGCCGATGATGCTTTCTTATATCGCTTCTTATGGATACGCCGGATATCTACTGTTTAGTCGATAGCCTTACTGAATCGGCTATCGAGCCGTACATTTGGAACTATCTGGTGCGTCACCGACATGTTCCACCTTAAATTACTGATAAGATTTTCCCTCCTTATCAATTGTAAGTCAAATTGATAGGCACGTCGTTGGGTTTTCAGAATCGGCTGGTTCTTTATTGAAGCCAAGCAAATCTCTGGTCTTGTTCCACTCAGCTCTTCCGGCCTGCTATGCGTTGATCACATAGCCACATTTTTGTGTCAACACACTTTTTGAACACACAATCAATACAATCTTTCTAGCTTTCACCATCGCATTAGCAGCAGGAGTAAAATAGATCTCAGCGAGTTCTTCAGCAAATAAGGCTGCATCGACCGATCGACGTCTAGCTTGCTTGTGAGTACCATCACGACTTGTATTGTGCTTGTAAAGCTATATCAACTGATTGATCTTTTATGAGCCATAATAAAAGTTAGTTATCCATCTGTATTATAGTTTGTAAGGCTGCATCAGCTGATTAATCTCTTATGAATCTTAATATAGATCAAAGTTATCGATCTTGTGTTAAATAACATGTTATTTAATACAATATCACCAGTTATCGAATCTGCTAAGATTAGTAAGATTTTCTATGCTATTTTTGGTTGATTCACCAATTATCGATCATGCTATAATTATTGTTTTATTAATTATAACAAAATCACCCGATTCAAATAAAGATTGATCGGCATCATATCATCTTAATTGGTCGTCCTTTGATCTGGTCATGCTTCAAATCTTATAATTGATGGCTAAATTCTGCTAGATCGGCTGCTTTATCTCTATTCCAATTAAACATAGTATGCATCCAAATACATGTTTCAATCGTGAATAAACTCACTAGTTAATGAGATCTAATCTAATGACACCACCATAGTTGCATTGATCCGATCGAACCTGACTGATAAGACTTTAGATTAGAAATTATCGGTTGGTGGTCTTGTTCATGATCAAGATATGTACTTTGTTTGTTTGCTATGACTGCATCGGCTGTTTTAGCCGATTTGCCTATACTCTCACACATATAGCATGCTTTCATGAATCGGTCAACATATAGATTGTTTTATAGATTCTTTGGCTTTAGTTTGTTATCATTATCATAGCTGCATCGATCTGATCGATCCTCACTGTTGAAGATAATAGATTAGATTCAAACTGTTTGTAGATTCAATTATATTAGACAGTCAATTTGTTCGCATGTTATACTCTTTTCATCAAACTTATCGGCTCGACACTTTATATCGATCATGTTCTATTTAGCCGATGATGCTTTCTTATATCACTTCTTATGGATACGCCGGATATCGACTATTTAGTCGATAGCCTTACTAAATTGGCTATCTAGCCGTACATTTGGAACTATCTGGTGCGTCCCCAACATGTTCCATCTTAAATTACTGATAAGATTTTCCCTCCTTATCAATTATAGGTCAAATTGATTGGCACATCATTGGGATTCAGAATCGGCTGGTTCTGTATTAAAGCCAAGCAGATCTCTGGTCTCGTTCCACTCAGATCTTCTGGCTTGCTGTGCGTTGATTACATCGCCATATTTTTGTGTCAACACACTTTTTGAACACATAATCAATACAATCTTTCTAGCTTTTGCCATCGCATTAGTAGTAGGAGTAAAATAGATCTCGATGAGTTCTTCAGCAAACAGGGCTGCATCGATTGATCAATGTCTAGCTTCCTTGTGAGTACAATCACGACTTGTATTGTGCTTGTAAAGCTATATCAGCTGATTGATCTTTTATGAGCCATAATATAAGTTAGTTATCCATCTGTATTATAGTTTGTAAGGCTGCATCAGCTAATTGATCTCTTACAAATCTTAATATAGATCAAAGTTATCGCTCTTGTGTTAAATAACCTATTATTTAATACAATATCACCAGTTATCGAAACTATTAAGATTATTAAGATTTTCCTTGTTGTTTTTGGTTGATTCACCAGTTATTGATCTTGCTATAAATAATATTTTATTAATTATAACAAAATCACCCGATTGCGATAGAGATAGATTGGCATCATATCATCTTAATTGGTCGTCCTTTGATCTGGTCATGCTTCAAATCTAATAATTGATGGCTTAATTCCGCTAGATCGGCTGCTTTATCTCTATTCCAGTAAAACATAGTATGCATCCAAAGACATGTTTCAATTTTGAATAAACTCACTAGTTAATGAGATCTAATCTAATTGCACTACCATAGTTGCATCAATCCGGTCGAACCTCACTGGTAAGACTTTAGATTAGAAATTATCGATTAGTGATCTTGTTCATGATCAAGATATGTACTCTGTTTGTTTGCTATGACTGCATCAGCTCTTTTAGCCGATTTGCCTATACTCTCACACATATAGCATGCTTTCATGAATCAGTCAACATATAGATGGTTTTATAGATTCTTTGGCTTTAGTTTGTTATCATTATCATAGCTGCATTGATCTGGTCGAACCTCACTGGTAAGATAATAGATTAGATTCAAACTGTTTGTAGATTCAATTACATTAGGCAGTCAATTTGTTCACATGTTATACTCTTTTCATCAAACTTATCGGCTCGACACTTTATATCGATCATGTTCTATTTAGCCGATGATGCTTTCTTATATTACTTCTTATGGATACGCTGGATATCGACTATTTAGTCGATAGCCTTACTGAATCGACTATCGATCCGTACATTTGGAACTATCTGGTGCATCACTAACATGTTCCACCTAAATTACTTATAAGATTTTCCCTCCTTGTCAATTGTAGGTCAAATTGACTAGCACGTTGTTGGGTTTTCAGAATCGGCTGGTTCTGTGTTGAAGCTAAGCAGATCTCTAGTCTCGTTCCACTTAGATCTTTCGGCTTGCTGTGTGTTTATCACATCGCCACATTTTTGTGTCAACACACTTTTTGGCACACCCGGTGGGACCACAATCGTCATAGCAGTTCACAACAACTAGGACATTCTTACTGTACCTTATGAAGACTTGCCTGCTGAGAATAAAGATGTCATTGGTAAAGCTATAGAGGAGTTTCAGAACAAGTGTTTGTTGTCATACACCAAAACATGTGACAATAAAGTTATTCAGAAATATCCACTGCCAACAGTTTTGATGCATGGACAGTCAGATACAGACGAAGCTGATGATAGGCGTTTCTTTGTAGAAACTGTCAACAAATCTATTCATGATGTAATGCTGAATCATAATATAGCTTTCTTGAATACATTCCACAATACCATGAAGGAGGTGTTTCATGGATTTCCACTTGATCTGGTTGGACCAGCTTATTACAATATTCCACATCCGTCGACTCAGGGCACTAATCAAGCCGGTACTAGCCATCAAGAAGCAGCACTAGCTAAGAGTAATGATGCCTAGGCAATTCAGAATTCGTCTGAGCAAATTCAGGGTGCTATTACTAATCAAATGCAATATAATCCTAGATCATCAGTACAACACATGCAACAGCCGACAGGGCAAGTTCAGAATTAGATGGTTAATTTTGGTACATCAGGCCAAATACCACCGTCGGCTCAAAAAATAGCACAGTCAGTTCAAAGGATTCATAGAGATATAGATCCTAATGTTTTCAATCAGAGATTTCAAATAATGAATCAACAAGGGGCTTGATAGATAGATATTCCCCAAGGATATCATTATGGTTCAGATTATAATACCCTCAATATGATTCAAAATCTAAGATATCAAGGCACTTAGAATTTCAATCTATAGATGGGTCAGCAATTGGCAAGAAATTTAAACTCAAATGCTAATGAATTGTTGCTCTGAGTAACCGAAATGATAAAAAAATAGTTTGCTTTAAAACTAAAAGGGCATACCTTTTCATACAAACGTCCATATCTAGAGTGGTATGATTTAGTGGCCCTTTCTATAAATTATAGGCTTCCAGAATTTGCTAAGTTCACTGGTCAAGACAGCATAAGTACAATAGAATATGTCAGTCGATAACTTACTCAGTTGGGTGAAGCCTCTATTGAGGAAGCACATCGAGTTTGTTTCTTCTCTTTGTCCCTGTCAGGACCAACTTTCACTTGGTTTTAATCACTAGCGGTTAATTCTATTCCAATTGGAGTGATCTTGAAAAGAAATTTCATATATATTTCTACAATGGGACAGGGAAAGAAAGATCACAAATTTGACAACTATAACGCAAAGAGGTAATGAATCAGGTGCTGAGTTCCTTTAGAGGTTCCGAGAAACAAGAAACTTATGCTTTTCGTTGAATCTCACTAATGATCAGCTAACTGTGTTGGCCATTCAAGGAATGTCACCAACATGGAGAGAAAAGTTGCTTGGGCAAGAATTTGACAATTTAGGTCAATTGGCTCAACGGGTGGCAGCACTTAATAGCCAATTCCAGAATATACGCAGAGATACCCGATTCTAGAAGAATGCTACAATCATTGAAGCTTATAATCCATATTAGTCGATGATGATGAAGAAGAAGAGGAAATTGCTGCAACTGAATGGAGTTGGGGTAAAAAGATAGTAATGTCCCAAATCCTTGGGGAAAAGAACTTAAAGAAAGTTATGATTTTGATGTTAGAAAAGCAGACAAACTTTTTGATTTCTTGCTTGAGAAGGGACAAATTAAACTGCCTGCCAATCATGTTATATTACCTCCCAATCAGTTGAACAATAAGAAGTTCTACAGGTACCATGAAACTACTTCTCATACTACTAATGATTGCAGGATTTTTCGGCAGCATATTCAAAGGGCTATTCAACAAGGAATGCTTAAATTTGATACAGCTCGAAAAATGAAAGTTGATGACAATCCGTTCCTAAAGGATCAGAATATGGTTGATGCTAAGTTGTTCCAAGGGAAAGCTAAAGTTTTAACATCATCCAGAGCAAGAGAAACTAGAACAGTTGATCTAGAGATGCAAATATCGGCTGATGAATATAGAGAAATCAAAAGGCGTCATGACCAACAAAAGAGCCGATATGAGCAGGGAGTAACATTGAGAGATGGTGCGATGAGATCACGTGTTACATCTCGAATTCTGTTGAATAAATGGCAATGGTAGAAGGAGAAAGATTATCAGCGCTGGTTAGAAGAGAAGGAATATCAACATCAATAAGAAGAGAGATATGAAAGAGAACAAGTTGAGTCACATTGGAATTGCCTTTTTTCAGACATTGTTGGAACAAAGGTTTAAGATTGCCTACTAGGAATAATTGCCCAGAATGTAGCGAACAATATTGGGAGCTTAGGCAATCTCAAGTCAACCACCGGTCTATGCATGATCTAATTGAATATCAACGTAATGATGTGGATCGGCACTTAAAAAATAGAAGCATTCAAGAACAGCTTGGAAAGCGGGTTGTTGATCAGAACTAGGCCGATTATGAAGAAGAGGATGATGAAGAGTATGTTTGGTAGGAAGGATAGTGGTGTCTAGGAGGTTTATCAAGAAGTCAAAAAAGAAGAGTACAACGCCAAAGGAGTAGAGAATTAGAATAGGCTTAGAAATCTAGTAAACCATAAGTATGGCGTGCTAAACAAACAGCCGATAAGGGTCAACCATCGGCTAATATTCAAATCGCTTTTCTTTTACCATCTGAATTTAAAGCTCCAGCAGATCAAGAAGTCTATTCGGATTTTGATGAATCAGAATATGAAGAGATGCCAGCCCAATTGACATTGATACAACAAGCTATATTTGATAAACCAATTAAGCATCGGCATTTGAAGGCTTTATATGTGAATGGTTTTATCGATGGGAAGCCGATGAGTAAAATGTTGGTTGATGGAGGTGCTTCTACGTCTAAGACCAGGGGGCAATAAATGTTGAATTGACAATTGGAAGCAAGCCTTTGATCACTACATTCTTTATCATTGATGGAAAGGGTTCATACAGTTTACTCTTGGTCGTGATTGGATTCATGCCAATTGTTGTGTACCATCGACTATGCATCAATGCTTGATTTAGTGGCATGGAGACAATGTTGATCTAGTTCATGCTGATGATTCTGTGAGTATAGCAACAACTGATCCAATGTATTGGGACCTAGAAGATTTTGATTGTTTTTCTGGCAAGCAATGGGAAGGAGGCTTCATTAGAATCAATGATGAAGGCCAACAACCGATCCGAGCAGTCGGCTCTAAAAGTTTGTTTTAATGGATAATCCAATAGATGGTACAGATGATAAACTAGGACATAGCTTTACGTTGATCGATGAGTTAGAAGAAATAGATATTGGTCCTGGAGATAGGCCTAGGGCGACGTATGTAAGTGCTAAGTTGAATACTGAGTATAAGCAAGAATTGATAGATTTCTTAAAGGAATTTAAAGATTGTTTTGCTTGGGAATATTATGAAATGCATGGTTGAGATCGGTGAATTGTTGAACATCGGTTGCCAATCAAACCTGGATATCGGCCATTTAAACAAGCTCCAAGGAGATTTAATCCAAATGTTCTTGATGATATTAAGAAGGAGACTGAAAGACTACTAGAAGCAAAATTTATCTGACCTTGCCGATATGTAGAATGGATATCGAGTGTAGTTCCTGTGTATAAGAAAAATGGGAAGTTGAGAGTCTGTATTGATTTCAGAGATTTGAATAGGGCTACCCTGATGGATGGTTATCCAATGCCAATAGCTGATATGTTGGTACATGCAGCGGCTGGGCACAAGGTAATTAGTTTTATGGATGGTAATGGAGGTTATAATCAAATTTTTATGGCTGACGAAGACATACCAAAAACCACATTTAGGTGGCCCGGCGTAATTGTCTTATTTGAATGGATTGTGATGACTTTTGGATTGAAGAATGCTGGTGCAACTTATCGGAGGGCAATGAATTATATTTTTCATAAGTTGATTGGTAAGATTGTTGAAATCTATATTGATGTTGTGGTGATGAAATCCAAAGGGTATAAAGAACATCTGGCTGATCTGCGGGAGACTTTGGAGTGCACAAGAAAACATGATTTAAAGTTAAATCCTAATAAGTGTGCCTTTGGAGTGTTAGCTGGACAATTTTTGGGTTTTATGGTTCACGAGAGAGGAATTGAGATTGGTCAGAAAAGTATGAAAGCAATTGATGAGGCAGTACCTCCAACTAATAAAACAGAATTACAATCTCTGTTTGGTAAGATTAATTTCATCAGAAGGTTTATTTCAAATATGTCAGAAAGGATTATGCCATTTTCTCCTTTGTTGAAGTTGAAAAATGATCAAGAATTTAAATTGGGTGACGTACAATAGAAAGCGTTTGAGGAGATAAAAGAGTATATGAAATTTCCACCTGTGCTAGTTCCTCCTCAGCAAGGTAAGCCTTTTATGTTGTAGGCGTCGGCCGATAGCCAAACAATTAGGTCAGCCTTGATGCAAGAGTTTGAAGGAAAGGAACGAGTTGTTTTCTATTTAAGTAGAAGACTTTTGGATCCAGAAACAAGATATTCTCCTATTGAAAAGTTTTGCTTATACTTGTACTTCTCCTGTACTAAATTATGACATTATTTATTATCGACTGAGTGTACAGTTGTGTCTAAAGCTGATGTGATCAAACATATGTTGTCAATGCCGATATTAAATGGGAGAATGGGAAAGTGGATTCTTGCATTATCAGAATTTGATTTGAGGTATGAATTGGCTAAAGCAGTCAAAGGGCAAGTGATGGCCGATTTTATTACTCAACATCATAAACCAAGCATCGGCTATGTCGATCCTATGCCTTGGACGTTGTTCTTTGATGGATCATCGTGCAAGCAAGGTGGTGGTATTGGTATTGTTATTATTTCTCCTTGGGGGACAAGTTTTGAGTTTGCCTTTCAAACCAAACCAATGACCACCAATAATCAAGTAGAGTATGAAGCTATACTTAAGGGACATCAACTTCTTCTGGAAGTAAAGGCTGAGTCAATTGACAGTTAGTTATTACTCAGTTGATCGACCTATATGAATGTAAAGATGATATTCTGAAGGGATATCATGATGAATGTCGAAAGTTGCTCGAGGGGTTTCCTCTTACTTCTCTTAGCATATCCCAAGAGCATTGAATTAAGAGGCCAATCGATTAGCTTATAGTGCATCAGGCTATCAGATGTTCTAGAAGATTTTAAGCAGTGAGACCTTGGCTAATGATTGGAGAGTTGAGATAGACGATTACCTTAGGAATCCATCATAGAGAGTTACCAGAAAATTGAGGTATAAATCGACTAAGTACATTCTGTTGGATGATCAGTTGTATTACAAAATAGTCGATGGAGTTTTGCTTAAATATTTAAGTCAAGAAGAAGCAAGAGTATTGATGGGAGAAGTGCATGAAGGAATATGCGGAGCTCATCAATCCTTATAAAATGAAATGGGTTATTCACAGGTCTGAATATTTCTGGCCAACAATATTAGAAGATTGTTTTCAATATTATAAGGGGTGTCAGGATTGTCAGCGTTTTGGTAATGTTTAGAAATAGCATGCATTAGCTATGAACCCAATAATTAAGCCATGGCCATTCCGACGCTGGGGAATTGATTTGATTGGCCAGATTTTTCCACCTTTAAGGAAAGGACACAAGTTTGTATTGGTAGCAATAGATTATTTTACTAAGTGGGTTGAGGCAATTCCTTTGAAAACAGTAACTTCAAAGAATATGGTTGATTTTGTCAGGGAGCATATTGTTTATCATTTTTGAGATTCCACAAACCATTACTACTATTCAAGGGACAATGTTTACATCAGAGGAATTCAGAGATTTTGCTGCCAGTGTGGGAATTAAATTACTAAATTCTTCTCCTTATTATGCTCAAGCTAATGGCCAGGCAGAGGCATCTAATCAAATTTTGCTTATGTAGATTAAGAAGAAAATTGGAGAGCAACCAAGGAAGTGGTACCTAACACTTAATGAAGCATTGTGGGCATATAGGATGGCTTGCCATGGATCGATTAAATCATCACCTTATGAGTTAGTATATGGGCATAATGCAGTTTTTCCTTGGGAGATTCAGACTGGATAAAAACGTGTTACATTGCAAAATGATTTGACAGCTGAAGTCTATAAAAACCTTATGATGGATGATTTGGAGGACTTAAGTTGTCATCAGATGCGTGCTCTTGAAAATATTGAGGCCAATAAATTAAGGGTTGCAAGGCATTATAATAAAAAGGTCAAGAACAAACAGTTTTGTGATGAAGAGTTAGTTTAGAAAGTAAGATTGTCGATTGGGTCCAAAGATAGTAGGTTTGGCAAATGGTCGCCTAATTAGGAAGGTCCTTATCAGATTAAATGTTGTGCACCTGGCAATGCTTATATTTTGGAAACACTTGAAGGGGAAGAGGAATTTGATAGAGCAATCAATGGAAAATTCTTAAAGAAGTATTATTCTAGCGTTTGGATTAATACTTGATAACCGATTTGTTTAGTCATCGGCCCAAATAGCTGGTATCAGGGGGTATCGCCTTTAGTTAAAAAAGAAAGAAAATTAAACCAAAGGGGTAAAAGCCGATATGATATGTATCGCCTATAGAACAAAAACACACACAAAGACAATCAGATTTATATTTTAGTAGATTGGAAAATGCATTCATAAAGAGAAGCAAAAAATTTATTCATTGATAGTTTGTTCCTAGTACAAATTAATAAAAAACTTTATTAATCACATCCTAGGTGGATGTAATGTCCACGATGCCCATAGCTACATCGTCAAAGTCCTTGATCAACTCGTTGTGCATGTCAGGGTCGTCGACCATTGGGAAGCCTAGTTCCATGGTGTGGAGCTCTTGCTAGGTTTGGACCTGCACCGTGGTGGACGCCGTGGAGGGCGATCTCCTGGGCGCGCGCTGGGATGTCGTGCAGGCGGTTGATGAATAAGGGGTCGTGGGCTTTGACGGCCGCCGCAGCCACATTTGCCGCCAGTTGGAGGTTCTCCAACTACACCATCAGGGCTGGCAATCATAGAAACAAAGAAACTATCAAGAGAAATGTAGAGAAAATAAGAACAGAGGTTTTCTTGGAATCCATCTTACCTGCCACCATGGCGTCGGACTCAGCCAACCGCGCCCGGGTAGCGTTGGTTTCTTCCTCGGTAGCGAGGAGGGCGGCTTGAGAGGCCTCGAGGTGGATCTCAAGCTAACCGTTCTCCCGAGTTGCCTCGGAGTAACGGTCCTTGGCCACCCTCCATTTTTGGAGAAAGCGCCGGGCGTCATTGCCAGTGTAGCAATCGGAGGAGTCTGATGATGAATCTGGCGTGGTGGTGGTGGTGGATGTAGCTTTGGAGGGCTTGTTGGCCTCGGGAGGAGGAGGAGGAAGCCTATTGTTCAAGACAAACCTGTAGACATGTCAGAAGGTGATCTGTTGATAGGAGAAGGAGCCATTTGGTCCTACCTCATGCGGCAGAGCCACTAGCTCACCGACATCTCCTCCTCCGGGATCTCATCTGCTGCACGCTTGCCGCGGTTGTCTTCGCCGGCCATGGGTGCTGGTTTAGATCTTGAGAGGAGGAGAAGAGGAAACCGCTATAGGGTTCTTGAAGGTAGAAGGACATAAGAGAATGAGAACAGTTGCAAATGTAGATGTGTTTGAGGCCGAAGCCCTTGGCTGGTATTTATAGCCATGAAGACGAGATGGTAGATATCTTGGGACGTGTGAAAGCTACCCCAATTAATGGAAGGGGAAGCGCCGCTTCACTAATACTGAGGGGGACGCGGCATTGTTGACTGAAAAGGAATTCGAAGGGTTTTGTGATAAAAGTTGTTTTTAGATTCAATTAAGCTAGAGTGAAATCAGAAATCAAAAATCGGCTAATTCAAATCGGCTCTTCTAGCCAAACCAAAAAGTATAGTTATCATCAGGTTTATGTGCTACATATACTGGAATGTGAATTACAAGTTAAGAGCATCATGAATATCTCGTAGTGCTTCCAGCCGAATAGCATCAACTTCTGCAATTTGTTGTTTATCTTCTTTGGTTGATCCGGGAATGCTCTCAAGACTGCTGCGAATACCTTTGCCTTCTTTGACCTTGATCAGCATTTGTCACACCCAATTTTAAGGATAAAATGGGATGCAAAATCCTATGTGCGCCCAGAGATCAGTCACACACATAAGCCGACAAATTATGAATAGTATCATCACAAGTGTTTATTACATCATGAATAAGACAGAGTTATCACATAAATGTAGCGGAAATAATAAAAGATCTCTCGCGGAAGCTCCATTTCACAAGGATGTCGACTGGTTGAACACAAGTCTAGTAGTCCTCAGGAAAATCATCATACTCATAACCATCTATTACCCATCCAGGATTTTTATCCAAGTAATGAAAATAAACAAGCGTAAGTACATGTTGTACTCAACAAGTGTAACACGAGGTTCATGAGGCTCAAAAGGTTTGACACAGGTTTTACAGCATTCAACTTTTAGTTGTCACAATTTTAGCTTAAGAGTAGCAACAAGTTGTTTCAATTCCCAAAGCGAAACACATGATCAAATGTAAACATGAGTAATGAAGAGCATAAACAGATAATTCTTAGTGTTCATCTCTTCTGTAAATATTCCAAGGCCGCTCATGACCGTGAGCATGACTGATAACCAGTTTTACACTCTACAGAGGTTGTACACTTTCACTATGAGTCGTGATACCCATATGCCCGGGTTAATTACTCCCAAAACACTTCCAAGGTGAGCAGGCAGGGGTCACTATGAAGCCTTTCAAAGGTTCGTCTAACAAGTTAGGGCCATTAGATTCACTCGGCAAACAGATATAGGAACCCCCTGTCAAATGGCACAATTCCATCGCGGCTATACACATAAGAGTAGAGGCTGTCCTATACCCGATTCGGCAAGCCATTCTTACGCCATTAAAGGTAACCACTAACAAGCTAGAAAAGGTCCTCATACTGAGCTAAAGTCAAAGCCAAGTAGCCCTCACAGCTGTACTGTAAGTCCCGGATGATCACTTACAGATAAGTCCTTAGGGAGAGGAACCTGAAGCATTTAGAAAGTAGCTAAATACTCCAGCCCCCTGTTTCCATTTTGTTAAAAAGTCATATTTTAATGTTTATTGCATATACCATTAGTCAAGTTACAAGATCATAGTTTAATTAAGCACTAGCAAAGCTACCCAATGCATAACCCGTAGGTAACAAGGTAAAAGTTTAGTTCTAGGGAATCCCTATCAAGATGACACATGCAACATGAATTTAATGAATTAAAGTGAACAGGAAACAAGGATGATCCCAATGCTATACTTGCCTTGAGCAAAGTACTCCTGCTGGTCCTGCTGGTCAAAGTTGTACCCTTGATCTCTCATGAATTGCTCACTGTCTATACCCGATAATACAGCAACATACAAGCATCTAAGAGCAATCATGCAAAGCAAACAAAGCTATAGATTAGAACAGTACACCAACAGCATAAAATCAAGATTAAAAGTTTGTAAGACGAATCTACGTCTCGCTATGATCACATAGACACGAAGATCACAAAAATCGGAGCTAAAACGAAGAAGTTATGAATTAAACAAAGATTTCCTATAGTAAAATAATAGATTAAATCTAACCTCGAATTTTAAAAGTTGAAAACCTACTTAACAGTAGTATAAACCTGTATATTACTTAATTATGAACCTAACACAACTTGAACAGATCAAATCGGGGTTAAAACGGAGATTTTATGGCTAAAACAAGTTGAGTGGCAAAACTATAAATAACTGAAAACGTATTTTCAATCTAAACGAACCAAAATACGTTTCAAAAGAAGAAAATGGAATCTGAAAATGCGCTTTGGACTACGGGTTAAGTCTAAAGTAATTATAAGGGTGTTTTTGAAAAACTGGCAGCGAAGGGGTATCCTTCATCCTGGGCCGCCGGATTAGAGATGGACGGCCGAGATTCATCCGGGCGGGGTGAGAGAGAGAGCCACACCGGATAGGGTCAGCGGCGAGGTTGACCATGGTGGTGCCATGGCCGGCTCACTGGAGCTTGCGGTTAGGAGGCTATAGCGCTCGGTTTTTCAAACGGAGAAGCCCGAAAGATAGAGGAGGAGATGGGGAACTCACCGGACCCAAGAGGAGCTAGCGAGGAGCAATGGAGGCGGTGTGGTGCTTCGGCGGTCGACGGCTATCGCAGCGGCGCTAGGGCGAGGCGCGACTATGGCTTGCGTGGGTGGAAAAGCTTGCGGCAAGATGGGATAGGGAGGCGGCGGAGGTGGATATTTATGGGGGCACGGTACATGGGCGACATGGCATCGCGGGGACCCATGGTGGCACCGGACACGGCGTCGACGCGGCAGAGGTATCCAGGCCGGATATGGTGCGGGGAAGAAGAATGCGCCGACATGTGGGCCAGCGTTGTCAGCGGGCAGAGGGGAAGAGGAGCACGGGCGTGGGCGTCTGGCTGGGCTAGCAAAGCTGGGCCGTGCAGAGGGAGATGGGCCGGTGCTGAGAAAGGGAGGGGCAGGCCCAAGCAGAAGCAGGCCGCGTGGATGGACTAGGCCAGCAGGCCGAAAGCGGGAAAGGAGGAAAGAAATTCATTTTTTTCTTGTTCTAATTTTTCCAAAGCAATTTCAAAATAAAATTTCAACTCAATTTCAAACCCGACTTCAAACCAAGCAATACAAAATATTATGCAACAACATGAATGCGCACTCATGGTCGTTGACCTATATTTGATTTTAATTTAATAAAATTTATTATTTTTCCTAAGTTCAAGTTCCCACAAAAATGCATAATTAAACAATTTTCTCCCATTTCAAAAATATGCAAGTTTTTAGGGTGTTACAATTCTACCCCCTTAAAATGAATCTTGTCCCCGATATTTGGACGATGCTTACTTAAATAACTGCGGGTATGTTTTCCTCAAATCCTCTTCTCTTTCCCAAGTAGCCTCATCTTCTGTATACCGATTCCACTGAATCTTACACAACTTTATAACTCGGCTGCTCATAACTCTTTCTGCCGTCTCCAAAATCCTTACCAGAAACTCCTCATAAGTGAGATCTTCCTTCACTATAAGCTCTTCTAACAGTATCTGCTCCTTAGGCACACGCAAACACTTCTTTAGTTGAGACACATGGAACACATTGTGCACACCTGACAAACTCCCAGGCAATTCCAACTGATAGGCTACTTCACCACGTCTCTCTCAAATCTTGAAAGGCCCAATATACCTTGGTGCTAACTTTCCTTTCATGTTGAATCTTCTCACACTTCTCATAGGTGACACTTTCAAGTAAACATAATCCCCTACTTCGAAAATCAGTTCTCTTCTCCTAGTGTCTACATAACTCTTCTGTCGAGACCGAGCCACTCTCAAATTATCTCTGATCATCCTTACTTGCTCTTCTGTGTCTCTCAAAACATCTTGTCCAAACACTTGAGTTTCTCCTGTTTGATTCCAAAACAACAAGGTTCTACACTTTCGTCCATACAAAGCTTCAAAAGGTGCCATATTGAAACTCTTCTGATAACTGTTGTTATATGAGAACTCTGCATAGGGCAAACTATTGTCCCAACTTGTACCATACTGCAATGCATAAGCTCTCAACATATCCTCCAAAATCTAATTAATTCTCTTAGTTTGTCCATCTATCTGTGGATGACATGATGTACTAAAATTCAACTTTGTTCCCAACAAACTATGTACTTGATGCCAAAAATGAGATGTAAATTGAGTACCTCGATCAGACATAATTTTCTTGGGAACTCCATGTAGACACACTATTCTTTCCATATATAATGCAGCCCATTGGGGACCAGAATAGGTAGTCTTGACCGGTAAGAAGTGAGCAACTTTAGTTAACCGATCCACTGTTACCCAGATTTAATCATAACCTCTCTGAGTATGTGGTAACCCAACCATAAAATCCATACCAACTTCTTCCCACTTTCACTCAGGTATCTTCATTGGTTGTAGTAATCCTACAGGTCTTTGATGTTCAGCTTTGACTCTCTGACATGTATCACATAATGCAACATATTCAGCAACATCTCTCTTGAGTCCGTACCACCAATACTTCTCTTTCAAATCTAAATACATCTTAGTACTCCTAGGATGAATAGAGTAAGCAGACTCATGTGTCTCATGAAGAATTGCCTCTCATATAGCCTTATCCTCAGGCACACATAGTCTCTTCCCAAACCACAGAGTTCCATTATCATCCATACAGAAACCTGGTGCCTTACCAATCACTATGTTCTCCGCTATCTCTTTCAACTTTGCATCCTGTAACTGTCCCTTACGTATTTCTTGCTCCAATTTAGGCTCCAACACCAGCTCCACTGAATTAATGACAAAGCCCAAATTTAGTCGCTCGAATTCAGCACACAACTCACTTGACATAGGTGCCACTTGCACCTCATTAGCATAACTCTTCCTGCTAAGAGCATCGGCAACAATGTTTGCCTTTCCAGGATGATAGTGTACCTCCAGATCATAATCTTTGATCAACTCTAACCACCGACACTATCTCATATTGAGATCTATCTGAGTGAAAATGTACTTTAGACTCTTGTGATCAGTATAGATATCACTATGCCCGATAAGATAGTGCCTCCAAATCTTCAGAGCATGAACCACTGCTGCTAACTCCAAGTCATGCATAGGATAATTTAACTCATGCTTTCTCAACTATCGGGAAGCATAAGCCACTACTCTGCCTTCTTGCATAAGAACACATCCAAGTCCTTGACGAGATGCATCATAATAGATAGAAAAGCTCTTGTTCAAATCAGGCAAAACCAATACTGGGGCGGTAGTCAATCTCTTCTTTAATTGTTCAAAGTTAGCCTGGCACTTCTCGGACCACACAAACTTGGCATTTTTTCCAATAAAGTTGTCATAGGCTTGGCAAGTTTAGAGAAACCTTCTATGAACCTTCTATAGTATCCAGCTAATCCCAAGAAACTACGAATCTCTCCAACATCTATCGGTGGTTTCCAATTCAATACATCTTTCACCTTACTTGGATCTACTGTGATTCCACCATTAGAGACAACATGGCCTAGGAAAGAAACTTCCTTCAACCAAAATTCACACTTGCTTCACTTAGCATACAACTTATGTTCCCTGAGCTTCTACAAGACCAACCTTAGATGTTCAGCATACTCTTCTTCTATTTTGGAGAATACCAATATATCATCAATGAATACCACCACAAACTTATCCAAAAACTCCATGAACACCATATTCATCAAGTACATAAAGTAGGCAGGTGCATTGGTCAAACCAAAGGACATAACGGTATACTCGTACAAACCATACCTTGCAATAAAAGTTGTCTTGGGTATGTCAGTTGCACAAATCTTCAATTGATGATAGCCAGAACGAAGGTCAATCTTAGAGAAAACACAAACACCTCTCAGCTGATCAAACAAGTCATGAATTCTAGGCAATGGATACTTGTTCTTGATAGTAACCTCATTGAGTGACCGATAATCAACACACATCCTCTAAGTATCATCCTTCTTGTCAACAAATATAATTGGTGCTCCCCAAGGTGACAAACTAGGATGAATAAAACATTTCTCCTATAACTCCTTTATTTGTTTCTTAAGTTCTTCTCATTCATTAACCCCCATTCTATATGGATGCTTAGCTATAGGTGCAGTTCTAGGTAATAATTCAATAATAAACTCAATGTCACGGTCAGGTGGCATACCTGGCAAATCATCGGGGAACACATTTGGAAATTCATCTACCACTTGGTCCTCCTTGTTGACGCAATCATCAAGCTGGTTCACTGTGGCTGTCGGCTGTGCTTGTATTACAACATCAACACTGATTCTTTCCCCATTCGGTGCGGTCACAACAACCACCTTCTCCTTACACTGAATCACCGCTTGCTGTTGCTTCATCCAGTCCATACCCAGAATCACATCAATACTAGATGCTCTAAACACAATGGGGCTCACTTTGAACTCTACCCCCCTTAAGAATAGACTAGTCAGAAGACAACGATATGAAGCTTGCATACTTCCCCCCGGTGAGTTTACTAATATGGGATTTTGCATGGCACATAATGGTATGCTATGGTTTCTAACAAATGCTTGTGATATGAATGAATGTGAAGCTCTAGAATCGAAAAGAACAGTGGCAGGGGTTGAGTTGACATTGAACGTACCAAGCATGACTTCTGGTTTCACAAGCGCCGTCTCGATAGACACATAGTTCACCTTTCCTATGTTGGGTGCTGGCTTCTGCGGCATTCCCTTCTGGTTACTCTACTGACCCTGGGGTGTCTGCTGATTCTACTTCCTAGGGCAATGGTTAGCATAATGCCCAACTTCTCCACAACGATAGCATACGTTGGGGGTACTAGGTGTACTAGTCTTCATGGGAGTGTTGTTGGGTGTTCCCTATCGTGGTGTCTGCTGACCACTCTGCTGCTAGGGACATTGATTGCCAACCTACTGTTGGTTCGGGTTGCGCTGAGGGTACTGGCCACGATTCCACTGACTAGGTGGTCCCTGGAACCTCTGCTAGAAGCCTTGCTGAGGATTGGTACACGGGCGTGTATTACTTCCAGAGGCCTGTCCCTAAAGCCTCCTCTTCTTGGCCTCCATTTCTTTGCGCTTATTGTCAATAACAATAGCGCGATTCACCATCATCTGAAAGTTGGGGTATGTATTGGACATAAGCTGGAGTTGCAGACCATCATACAGACCCTTGAGAAAATGACGTTGCTTATCAGCATCATCAGCAACCTCATTTGGAGCATAACGTGACAGCTAAGCAAACTTGTCACGATACTCTACCACGGACATGGATCTCTGCTTAAGAGCTCTGAACTCCTCCTGCTTGAGCTCTATTAGTCCCTCCGGTATTTCATAGGATCTGAAATTCACTCTAAACTCCTACTAGGTGACAGGAGGAGCATTAGCGGTACATCCATACTCGAATGACTCCCACCAGTCTTGTGCTTCTCCCTGGAGCTGCCCTGAAGTGTACAACACCTTCTGCTGATCATCGCATTGCGCTATGTTGAGTTGCTTTTCCACTGCACGAAGCCAATCATCTGCTTCCAGGGGATCAGTGGCATGAGAGAGCACTAGGGGACGGCCCTTAAAAAATCCACCACGCTTATCACGCGGTGCTCCACCAACCAATTGGTTCTGCTGATTCGGCACCAATGCTTGCATGAGCTGCGTCTGTACTGCCAAGAGTTGCTCAATAGTTGGTGGCGTTGGTGGTGGTGGATGTGGGGGGAACACCTCCATGACCTCGGCATCTTCCTCTTCCAGACATCTGCTATCAAATATTCAAAATTTAGAAATTTCTAAGTTAGAATACATTCTGAAAATTTTCTGGACGAGTCTCAACATCAGCAGCTCTGTAAAACAATCATATCTCGAGTTCTAGAAATCCAAATGAGGTGTACTTTATATGGATGGAAATCTTAAGAAATTATCTACAAATTTTATTCAGACCACAGTCCCATATTCTGTCGTTAGATTACTCAAAAACAGGATACAACCGAAACTGTTTCGAGATTAAAGACTGCGCAGAAACTTTATCTTGAAACAGCAATATCTCACAAACTAGATCAGATATGGGGGTGATTCCAGAGGCATTGGAAAGATACTTAAATCTAGTTATTCCCAAAAAAAATTCATAATTTTTGGTCATGTATATTTTAATTAGCATTGAGATAAGGACAGACAGCTCCGAAAAACAGATTCCGAGAGAACAAGATGTAACAAACCCAACTATTTATTTATTTACCCAATCTTTAATATTCTTAACTATGGAACTTGCGGACATGCCCACAAAGTTCCAGCACACATTACAAAGATCCAACTCACACATAAACACAATAACAAATCAACTAGGCACACCAATGTTCACACCACACTAATAGACTCGACTAGACTCAACTTGACTCGTTCTACTATCGTTTTATTACATAAAAGGGACTCCAACATCTATGGGTGAGATTTATGGGGAAGCTCCTCGTACATCTTTGGTAAGTTGAGGCACACCCTTTGTTCATCTATCACCCGTCGGTGCCTCTTGATGGTTTTCTGCTATGTCTTCAATTGATCCTCCAGTCGGTGAATCTTTGCCATGGACTCATAGCCAAAGTGTACCATCACTTGGGTTGTTAGATCCGTACCATGTAGGTCCATCATTGCCCATCCCAATTCTAGGTGTTCGTGAGGGAGGAATCGATACTATTCATTCTTCATATCCTCGAATCGACGACCACGGAGGCCTATGCAAGTTCTGTGGCTGCATCCTCTATGCTATCCTCCATGGTAGCATGGTGAGCATGGTGCGCATAGTTTGAATCTAGCTGATATGCGCCTTTCTGTTCGTCCTTGATGGTGATGCACACCCTGGTCTTCCAATAGGTGTCTTCAATAGGGTGTGTATGTTCTTCGTAGACGTACTTCACAGCTGCATCCCAGTCGTCATAGTAGGTCTGAAGCATGCTCATGAGTCAGTGATGTGAAACGGAGGATTCACATCCCGTCTTATACCACACCTTTGTCGTCCACCCTAGGGGCAGGATCGGCTCATCCTCTTCAACGATGTCTTCCTCATCATCATCGTCGGACAAGTGGATGACCTCAACTTCTTTGAGTTCCTCCTGGACTGCCTCAGGCATAGGTACAGGTGTTGGCGGTGTTGGCGAATCAAATTCTTGTTCCTAGGGTTCTTCCTCCTCAGGCTCCATGGACAAACCACGAGGTGGGTAGTACCCTCCAGTGCTGATGCGGGCAGTCTTGCTAGCACGAGGCATCTACAGAATTAGATTTAGTTAGATTAGATTAGAAGCAATAATTTTCATAATAGAATAAGGCAAAAGAAGCATAAAACTTTAGCAAACCACAAGGGTGAGATAGAAAGCATGAAATGAGTGAAGCAAAAGAAGCTAAAACAACAATTACTAACTAGGCTTGCGTCCTACAGTCAACATAGCCCTGATACCAATCTGTCACACCCAATTTTAAGGATAAAATGGGATGCAAAATCCTATGTGCGCCCAGAGATCAGTCACACACATAAGCCGACAAATTATGAATAGTATCATCACAAGTGTTTATTACATCATGAATAAGACAGAGTTATCACATAAATGTAGCGGAAATAATAAAAGATCTCTCGCGAAAGCTCCATTTCATAGGGACGTCGACTGGTTGACCACAAGTCTAGTAGTCCTCAGGAAAATCATCATACTCATAGCCATCTGTTATCCATCCGGGATTTTTATCCAAGTAATGAAAATAAACAAGCGTAAGTACATGTCGTATTCAACAAGTGTAACACGAGGTTCATGAGGCTCAAAAGGCTTGACACAGGTTTTACAGCATTTAGCTTTTAGTCGTCACAATTTTAGCTTAAGAGTAGCAACAAGTTGGTTCAATTCCCAATGCGAAACACATGATCAAATGTAAACATGAGTAATGAATAGCATAAATAGATAATGCTTAGTGTTCGTCTATTCTGTAAATGTTCCAAGGCTGCTCATCACCGTGAGCAAGGCTGATATACCAGTTTTATACTCTGCAGAGGTTGTACATTTTCACTGTGAGTCATGATACCCATATGCCCGGGTTAATTACTCCCAAAACACTTCCAAGGTGAGCAGGTAGGGGACACTATGAAGCCTTTGAAAGGTTCGTCTAACAAGTTAGGGCCATTAGATTCACTCGGCAAACAGATATAGGAACCCCCCTGTCAAATGGCACAATTCCATCGCGGCTATACACATAAGAGTAGAGGTTGTCCTATACCTGATTCGGCAAGCCATTCTTACGCCATTAAAGGTAACCACTAACAAGCTAGAAAAGGTCCTCATACTGAGCTAAAGCCAGAACCATGTAGCCCTCACAACTGTACTGTAAGTTCCGGATGATCACTTACAGATAAGTCCTTAGGGAGAGAAATCTAAAGCATTTAGAAAGTAGCTAAATACTCCAGCCCCCTGTTTCCATGTTGCTAAAAAGTCATATTTTAAAGTTTATTGCATATACCATTAGTCAAGTTATAAGATCATGGTTTAAATGAGCACTAGCAAAGCTACCCAATGCATAACCCGTAGGTAACAAGGTAAAAGTTCTGTTCTAGGGAATCCCTATCAAGGTGAAACATGCAACATGAATTTAATGAATTAAAGTGAATAGGAAACAAGGATGATCCCAATGCTATACGTGCCATGAGCAAAGTACTCCTGCTGGTCCTGCTCGTCAAAGTTGTACCCTTGATCTCCCACGAATTGTTCACTGTCTATACCCAATAATACAACAACATACAAGCATCCAGGAGCAATCATGTGAAGCAAACAAAGCTATAGATTAGAATAGTACACCAACAGCATAAAATCAAGATAAAAAGTTTGCAAAATGAATCTACGTCTCGCTACGATCACACAGACGCGAAGATCACAAAAATCAGAGCTAAAACGAAGAAGTTATGAATTAAACAAGATTTCCTATAGTAAAATAATAGATTAAATCTAACCTCGATTTTAAAAGTTGAAAACCTACTTAACCATAGTATAAACATGTAGATTACTTAATTATGAACCTAACACAACTTGAACGGATCAAATCGGAGTTAAAACAGAGATTTTATGGCTAAAATAAGTTGAGTGGCAAAACTATAAATAACTGAAAACGTATTTTCAATCTAAACGAACCAAAATACGCTTTCAAAAGAAGAAAACGGAATCTGAAAACGCGCTTTGGACTGCGGGTTAAGTCTAAAATTATTATAAGGGTGTTTTTGAAAAACTGGCGGCGAAGGGGTATCCTTCATCCTGGGCCGCTGGATTAGAGATGGACGACCGAGATTCATCCGGGCGAGGTGAGAGAGAGAGCCATGCCGGACAGGGCCGGCGGCGAGGTTGACCATGGCAGTGCCTTGGCCGGCTCACTGGACCTTGCGGTTAGGAGGCTACAGCGCTCGATTTTTCAAACGGAGAAGCCCGAAAGATAGAGGAGGAGATGGGGAACTCACCGGACTCAAGAGGAGCTAGCGAGGAGCAACGGAGGCGGTGCAGCGCTTTGGCGGTCAACGGCTATCGCAGCGGTGCTAGGGCGAGGCGCGACTATGACTTCTGTGGGCGAAAAAGCTTGTGGCAAGATGGGATAGGGAGGCGGCGGAGACGGCTATTTATGGGGGCGCGGTACTTGGGCGACACGGCATCGTGGGGACCCATGGCGGCACCGGACACGGCGTCAGCGCGGTGGAGGTATCCAGCCTAGATACGGCCTGGGGAAGAAGAACGCGCCGACATGTGGGCCAGCGCTGTCAGCAGGCGCAGGGGAAGAGGAGCGCGGGCGCGGGCGTCTGGCTGGGCCAGCAAAGCTAGGCCATGCAGAGGGAGATGGGCCGGCCCTGAGAAAGGGAGGGGCAGGGCCGTGTGGAAGCAGGCCGAGCAGGTGGACTGGGCCAGTAGGCCAGAAGCGGGAAAGGAGGAAAGAAATTCATTTTTTTTCTTTTTCTAATTTTTCCAAAGCAATTTCAAAATGAAATTTCAACTCAATTTGAAACCCGACTTCAAACTAAGCAATACAAAATATTATGCAACAGCATGAATGCACACTCATGGTCGTTGACCTATATTTGTTTTTAATTTAATGAAATTTATTATTTTTCCTCCGTTCAAGTTCCCACAAAAATGCATAATTAAACAATTTTCTCCCATTTCAAAAATATGCAAATTTTTAGGGTGTTACAGCATTTCTTGTTTCTTTTGCTTGATAGCATTGGGGATCTGAGTCAAGTTAGACTCATGACGTTCGATGGTGGCTTTCATACTTTCTAATTCTTTTCAAGCTCCGCACGCCTAACTCTCAGCTGATTTAGTTCTGGTTCAATTTTGGAAGAAGAATTTTTCAAATTGTCGATCAGTTGTGCTAATTCTTTGGCTTCCTATTTGTTAGAATTCTTTTGGGCCATCAAAGCTTCAGGGTCAATCAGATTTCTTTGAACCTTTTCACCTTGGGAGCTTTGTCTTCGATATTGGATATAGGTATCAAAGCCTTAGCAAGATTTGGGGTCAAATTACCCTTGATGGCCAAGAAGATTCTTCTCATTGGGTCTGCATCCTGGACCAAATCGGCTATAATCCTCTCGAGCATTAGCAGCATGTCTTTTAGCTGATTTTTTGTCTCATCTGATAAAGTCTCTTGGGAAGAAATGGTTGATGAGCTAATCTCACTTTTGTCTATGTATTCTTCAAAGTTGAAGGAGTAGCTCAAAGTTGGAGAATTAAGTGCCTACATGTGAACAAAAGGAATCTTATTAGAAATGACAAATGGGCTAGCAATGAGATGAATGGTGAGGGGAACACAGTACCTTTTCTGGAAGAGACTCTGGCTGAGGGGAAGGAACAGCCGATGATGTGCCAACATCTTTTTCAACATTTGGTTGAATCGGCTCTAGACTTTCGATGCTAGTGTCTGCAGGCATCAAGAAGTTTTTCGGTTTATATTTGTTATAGAAGGATAAGAATGATCATATGAATTTCTTACCATCGATTGTTTACTGAGTTGGAGAGTCAATGGGTTAGGTATCAACATCAATAGGATCATCTTCAACTATTGGATTGTTAGACCTTTGCTCTTGTACAGATGTTTTCTCAGGTGGTATCTGATAAAGGAGACTGATCAGAGAAGAGTGAGGATTACATGAGATTAAAAGGCTTGAGGAGATGCCTTGGTAGCATTAGGAGGTGAAGTAGAGAGGTTCTCATCTTCTATTGTTTTGGGTCTATCAGAAGCATTGGTTATTTCAATTGTAATGGGTCCTTAGGGGGATTTGCCGATGAGAGGTTGGTAGATGCTGATTCAAATGCCTAGGACAACAATTCTGCACCCAAGGCAGATTGAGATGCAATAGTCAATGGCTGCAAGAAAGGAATTGAATTAGAAGTTGGATATCATCTTAAGAGGGAAGATAAGTTAAGTTACCTGAGCAATTGATCATTTTGTTCTGCAAAGTCTCTTCCTAGTGGTGGTTTTCTGAGTTACACCTTGGGTTGCCTTGCATTTTGAAGACTGATATGTGAGTATTGTTGGGGTAGCTGGGGTTTCATCAATTTTTTTAGAGTGGGTGCAGTTGATCCCATTCTTAAGGCTGGACATGGTGGATAATATTCTATGGGATGCCCTTTCCTGTCCAGACTTGGCGGATCAAATTCGGTATCCTACAAAAGAATTTGTTAGATGAATTGATAGGAGAACTTGTTAAATGATCCTTTTGAGAGAAAAGTAGTAAATTATCTCACTATCAGAAGCAAATTCTTCATCCAGGGCTAAACAGTTGGGATGAATTGAACTGCAGAAGAGGTGAGAGTGCCATTCTTGCCACCAGGAATCAAACAAATTTGAGGAGAAGGTAGCTCTTGTCCATTCATGCAGGCAAAGAAATAAGGTCTGATCCAGTTGAAAACTCTAGAAGCTTCCATCATCTCACTAATACCATCTCTTAGCTTCAGAGTGTTCCTAAAGAATAGCTGAGGAGGTAATTGACCATGGCCGAATTGATGGGCCACAAAAGAAATATTATAGAATTCATAAGTTGGGAGGTTATCTGGGAGAAAAGAACCAGTAGCCATTTTGCCACGACCATGGTGAAATTCGGCTGGCAGTGCATAGGGTTTGATAATAGAGCTAAAAATTGCAGCAGCTATTTCATCTAAGCAACCTGATTCAAACCGAAATTTGACTGGCAGAACTAGTTCATTGTCTTCATCCTCATCATAAGGCAGCCAAGTCAAGATGTTTTCATCAAACCCTTTGAAAATTTTCTTCAAAAGGTAGCCTATATCAACAGCACTTATTATGGCTGATGTAGCTTCACCGTAATTCATACACTGTTGACTTCTTCCTTCTTTTCCTTTATAATCTTCAGCAAAGTTGGAAGAAGGGAAGCTCAAATTCCTGAGATTAGGTCTTACAATCTTATGCATGTACATATTTAGCCACAATTGTATTAACCACCAAGGGCCACTGATGGTATGCATTGATTCATTTTTTAGTAATTGAACAGATACTTGGTGCATCAGGTGATAGGCACACCCAAGTAGATATTTTTCGAGGGGGATTTCATTGCCCGCTGCTAGATATTCTGCAATGTATTTATGATTATAAGTTGGTCCGCAAGATGACCCACAAAAGATGAATTTTTCCAGCCACATGTTCAGGAAAGCTACATGCTCTCTTTCATCAACAATCGATCCATCCCCAATATGGTTCAGAATATAGCTTGTCCATCCTATATAGTATAATATTTTGGCAAATTTCATGGACCCAGCACTTAAGAAATCATAGGGTTGCATTGATCTTGTTATTCTAAGGCTGGTCAACATGTGAATATCGCCCAAAGTGATGGTCATTAGACCATGACCAAAAACAAAAGCATTCAAAGTGTTGGACCAAAACTAAGATGCAGAAATCAGAAGTGAGTCATTCCTCTCCATTCCAGATAGTGAGAATGTTAGGCATTGATTCAAGTCATAAATTTCCCAATCTCCAACCTTTTTCTCTTATACCCTACGAAATCAATCCCTCCATCCCTTAGGCATTTTGGGCTAGTTTCTAAAGGGAGTTTTGGTGTTTCAAGAAGACAAATCTACTACAGATTATTTGAAGGGGATTCAGTAGGTTTCTTGATTGATGAAATTGGATGGATCAGGGTCACCCATGGGTCTAAGATAATAGATATTAGGCACAATAGCTGATGGAATCAAAATTTCATTCCTCATTTCCTAGAAACCAGTTGGGATGAATTTAAGGAAAAGGAAAATACAGAGTAGCAGCTTGAAAGGTAGAAGTTTGAAGGCATACCTCTGGAACATGGTTGTTGGTTGCCATTGTAGCCGAAATGGATTTGAATCTGAGAAAGGTTACTTGAACGATATGTTGACGTAAGGCAAATTAAAGGAATGAACTACCATTTTTGTTTGGGTAGGAAGGAGTTTCACCATATGATAGTAAATGCAATAGAGAGGTAGTAGTGTACCCTAGTGGAGCCCCCAAGCGCCACGGGCCGCAAAATGTTCGGGTCGGGGTGCTCTTATAGGAGCAAACGCTAAGTAAACAATGGTAAGACTGAAATTTAGGGGAAGAAAAAACGACATAGTTGTTCCAAGCGTTCGGTGAGAATGTCGTTGTTGTCGTCTTTTGGTCGGTAGGCGACCTTTTCGATCATTTCGACCTTCAGTCGTCTAGATCCTTGTCATCTATGCCCCCTTTCTTGGCCGCTGCTTCTTCGTCTTTTTCTTCCTTTGGCCCACCAGCCTGCCGCAGAAGGCGCTTGAGGAGCTGGCAGTCCTTGTAGAGGTGTTTGACGGGGTAGTCGTGGTTGGTGCAAGGGCTCTCCATGAGCTCATGGAAGTGGCCCGATGGCTCCTGCTGGGGCTGCTTGCCCACGTGATCAGCCATGGTGACCAACACGGAGTTGGCTGGTCGACGGTGATCTTTTCTGTTCTTTTTCCCCCTCTGCGTGGAGGGGCCCTTGTCTTGGTCCTGGTGCTTGGCCTTGCCTTTGCCTCGGCCTCCGTTGGAGCGCGGTGGGAGCGGCGCTTGCTGGAGGTGTTGGACAAAGGTTCATGGTCCCGGGCCATCAGGGCTAGGACTCCGGTCGTTGCTGCGTGTGTCTCGGTTTGGCCCGAGCCACGCATATACAGGCGATCGGTACAGAGCAGTCATCAAGTCAAGACAAGGTGCCAATGCGGCCTCCTATGCCGCGCTCGGCGGTTGTAGCGGTGATTAGGTGGAGCGAACCATCTGTTGCATCCCCATTCCCCTGGTGGGAAGTGAGGCCACGAGTCGGCGTCGCGATACGGAGCTCTCCACTTGTTAAACGGCAGGGGTCTCCACTAGTGCTCGGAGGTTCTAGTGGATCACCTGTTCATGAGGGTCATTCAGCTCAGACAGGCCGCACAGAAGCATTGCCGCAGTGCGTGATGTTCTGATTGGCCTAAGCGAACTGTGGGAGATCGTTCCCCCTGTCCATGGTGTTGCGCTGGACCCGATGGGCGCGACCCCGGGCGTCGCTCGCTAGTCTATGCGCACGGGGCGCAGTGTGGTGCGTCGAGCGTGCTGGCACAGTCTGTGGCTGGTGCAACCACTGTTGTCGTAGTTCCTCCCCGTGCTCATGTCTGAGCTTAGGGGTCCCTGCATGAGGGTCCGGAGGGGTGTGAGTCTGCAAGGTCTCCATTACCACCGGTGGCTGTCCCAGAGCATCCGCCATGGCGCACTCCTAGGACGGACGGTGGCTAGGCGCCATGTCACCGATGCTGGAGCCATCACTCTCAACATCATCATCCATGAGGTCGAGGAAACAGGTGGGAGCATAGCTCGCCATCCCCACGATTTTGGATGTGAGAGGCGGCGCCGGCATCCTTCGGAGCCCCCGAGCGTATGCGTCCGCGGGAGACGCGGGGCCGTAGGGGAACCGGTCGTGCGGCCATCGCGACGGAGACAACAAGATCCCTCTGGATAATTAGCGGAAGATAGAGAATAGTAAGTAAATAACAGCATGTACATTACTCACAGCGGGGTTTGAGCAGAGAGTTTGCTCGGAATGAAGCTCAGATGCCACGTCGTTGAAGTCGTGCATCTCGGAGTCGATGGAGGGTGCCCCTCCGATGGGTGACGGAATGAGTGCCTCCTCGCAGAGGTGCAGTACGCCGAGCCGGTCGGTGACGAAGTCCAGGCTTCCGAGGAGGGAGGCCTGGGATGGCTCAAAGATGGGTGGAGCCCTTATTCCAACAGGTGGGAGTGTGGGAAACTCTAGTGAGCCGAAGCGAATCGTATCGCCTGAGCCCGCCATGGCGAAGATGGAGGAAAAGTGGGCCATCTGATGACCAAAAAGTGTTGAACGTACAACGTCCTCCCCACGGACGGCAACAACTGTCGGTGCAGAAAGTGACCAACTAGTAAATATTTGTAGTTTTGTCGTACATTGTGATCGGAGGTGGCCTAGCACTCAATGACACAATGTTTATACTGGTTCAGGCAACGTGCCTACGTCCAGTATGAGTCGGACGGTGACTTTATTCCTGAGCCCAGGTGCTCGAAGTTTGCAGTGGGGTTACAAACGAGAAGGAGAAAGATGGGGTGTATGAGAGGTCCGGTCAGACTCCGGTCGGAAGGGCCGAGAGCGACAGGAGCTCCGCTATAAGCTAAGTGTTCAAGCGTGTGCCTGAGGTCCAAACCTAGCGGTTCTGTGGTTGTGAGCTAGTGAGCTTGGTCGATCTAATGAATCTAGAATAACTTGTATGAACTTGGATCAACTCTCCTTTCTTTGGGAGAGAGCGCATCCCCTTTTATAGATGAAGGGGATGGCCTTACAAGTGAGAGGGAGAGAGTACGTATGCTTCTAAACCTTGTTACCCACGCCAGCAGGTACAAGATGATGGTAGGCGCCCACAACATTGTTAGATGTCAGATGCATGTGGGAGGTTACGTCGTCTTGTTCGGGTAAGGCAGATGTCGGTACCTGCTATACTGCTGATGCCCAGAGTCATGTGAGGAGTTTCACCATGTTTACTCGGTATGGTAAATGCCGGCGCCCACAACACTGTCGATGCCCAGAGGCATGTGGGGGCCTTACCGTATGGGAGTTAATGGCGCCCACAATACTGTAAGGGAAAATGTCGCCGCCTACAACACTGTTCGTGTCAGGGCGGTTGCAAAGTACTGTTCCTATAGGTGTATAGGGTATGGTCCTTGGTATCGTGGTTTGACTTGTGCGCCTCGCCTTGCTTTTCTCCGTTCGTTCCCTGGTCCTTTCTGGGCGGGCGTCCCTGGTCGGTTGGTCCCAGTCGGCTCTGGTAGCGCCAGTCGGAGAAGAGCAGTGAGCAGGGTTTTTACATACCCCGGTCGGAGACGTGGGGTCAGAGTTGAAAGTAGTGCTTTAGCCAGGCCTTCCGGTCGGAGAGGCCATCCAGAGGCGGGCTGGAGACCGAAGCGAGCGCTCCGGTCGGAGAGGTGGGCCGGAGTCGGAAAGCGGGTGCCGTTCCTCCTTGGCCAGGCCTTCCGGTCGGTGATTGGATAGCCCTTCTGGCCCGTCGTTCCGATACTTGGGCCAGCCCATGAGTTGCGCATTGTCTGCTTGGTCCGAGCCTTTGTTGGGAAGCAGGTCCGCGAGGGACCCTGGGTTTATGAACCCGACAATCACCTTGCCAATAAACTCGTACTTATTATGCATTTACGCTCATGTCTCACATACGTTGTACCCTCCCAATATCATCTGGTAACTAATTCTTCAAGTTTTCATGATATGTTTGCAGCCTATTCCGATCCCTTCTCTGGTTGGCACTGCATTCTCAGGCCCTGTTTGGTTGAGCTGTGGCTGTGGGAAAAAGCTGCTGTGGGCTGTGAGCTGTGGAAAAGCTGCTGTGGACTGTGAGCTGTAGAAAAGCTGAAAGCTGTTTGGTTAAACAAGTATAAAATATACAGTTTATCTTTATCTCTCTTGAAACAACTATGGAAGAGCTTTTTATTCCACCAATTTCGAAAAGCAGAAAGCCAAAAGCCAAAAGCAGGGTCAACCCAGCTTTCAAAAATGAACTACGAAAAAGCAGCTGCTTCTGAAAAAGCACCCTCCAAAAACAGCCCCTTTGGTTGGGCTTTTGGCTTTTGGGGCTAAAAGCCAAAGCCAAAAGCCCAACCAAACAGGGCCTCAAGCTTGGTACTAGCAAATTGGCTCTCTCAAGTTTGTCCAGCAAATGTCTAGTAAAAAGAATTGGACAGTTACCTTGTCAATTCGCCATGGTCATACAGTATAGTCCTAAGCTTCTATAGTTCTATCCAACAAAATCTTTGCCTTTGCTGTTGTGACAAACTGACAATTGCTAAGATAGTAAATTTATTTACTATTTACTACTCCATGATGTTGAGTGAGAAGGCACGCGTGATTGAAATACTTCTCCGTGCTGCTTGTGGCACACTGGTGATTATATGCTGTTACCGGTACCAGTACGGCAATACGGCAGATCTAAAAAAATCCCGACACACCGATATATACAGCGTATATATAGAAATAAGGTTTCACCAATAATGCGGATTGCAGAGGCCCATGTGCCAAAACTTCCTTTTTTCATGACCTGACCAAACAATTAATCTGTTTTCTTTCTTACTTGTCACTGAATTTTGCTATTAATGTCTTTTTTAAAAGAGAGAAGAGAGTCAAACTTCCTTATTGATCACCGAAAAGTTCAAAGTTACTTATCTGCCATTGAGTTTATCTTTCACCTGCATACCATTACCGTCCAATGAGCCTCCAAACAGTATTATTTGTCATATGAAAACAGAAATATACCTCAACCTAGCATAGCATGCTGCAAATATTGGTATATTTCTTCTCATGGCATTGTGATGTATCCAGGAAATATTAACATGTTCTCTTTCATGCCACTATGATGTATAAACTTTCAATACAAATGCATGCATAATAAGGGCATATATATCAGTAATTCAATAGCAAATAAACTACCAAATTTGTCAGCACGCCAAAATTCAAAATTCTGGGTGCATAGACAATGCACAAATCCACTCTGACATTCATTGCATAGGGAATTAATGATCCACATGCATGCACCGATGACTACGTATATTCGGAAAAAAAAGAGTACACCAACAATGTGATGATTATTGGTTCACTCTGTCTGCATGGTTCAAATCATCCAACAGATAAGCAGCAGGATGAAGACATTCATAGGCGATGAGGCTCTTTACAGATTCCACGAAGCCGGAGCACAAAGAACTTCACCAAGTCCATCTCGTACAGCACAAACGCCAGTTTTTCCTCATTATTTGTGTCGCACAAGGACCTGTCCTCAACCTCTTCCATCACCTTCTTCTCAAGGTCGAGAATGAAGATTATGTAGCCAATCCTGTTTAGCACGAGCAGTGATCCATCGATAAAGCCAAAACACTGCCAGGAAGCATCAGACCGATTTAGAGGGAAATAGTTTGGGTAATGACAGTGCGGAGCCACGACATAGGGTTGTCATGACCTTCTTCTCCGCATTCTTGCTGCGTCCAAAGAGTCACATGCATGACATAGATACAACTATACAAGTGACTGATAGCTTGCCATCTTTGGTGACGCATAGAAGCGGTGAGCCACCGGTACGGAAGGGAAGCTTTGTCAAGGAAATGCACGCCAAGCCCACCTCCACACAGAGTTTGTATAGGTTCTCATCATCCTGGTGCGCGCTCAACATAGTTTTGCGATCCGTGCACAGCCAGTCTGCTGCGTCGCGGTAAACAACAGCAGCTCTATCACGCACCAAGGAGTAACGGCTACCTTCTAGCCACATGGTGGGTGTGCTCCAGCTGCGTGTGCCAACGGAGTGCGAGTGAAGGTACACCTGTCCAGATGCTTTGGTGGTGATGAGGAGCAGCTGCCCTCCATCAAGGTTACTGCTGTCGGTGGCCGTGATGATGGCGGTCATGGTGACCTGCAGATCGGGCTAATCCAACCCGAGAGGTGGAGTAGAGTGGGGATTCTCTAGAGGCGGGAGAAAGTGACACTCGCGGGTGATAGGTTTGCAGAGGTTGAGCAGCACAGACGGCTTAGGACGGTAGAAAGTGTGGGGCACATGCTGCATCAGGACAATCCCATGGCGCGCTTCCAGGGGCTCAGCGTAGTTGAAGGTGCCATCCTGGTCAGAAACGAAGCCTGTGAGGGAACGTTCCATGGGGCCAATCAGTGGCGACCACGGTGACAGCATGAAGGTGGGAGGAGAGACGGAGACACCCGCCGTGGTCCGCAGCTCCATCGTCTTGAAGAACTTGAACATTGTCTTCTGGAAGAAGAAGCCGATGATGCACGCACGGTTGCCCTTAAAGAGCCCGCGGAGGAAGGCTGGGTCAATGAAGCGGTGCACCCACCACTACTACACAAAGCTTTTGTAGGGGTGGCTAAAGACAATTTGTAAGGGCAGTTTTTCCCAGACGCCCCTGCAAATCGGATTTATAGGGGAGGCTCAAGATTTGTAAGGACGGCCGGATATTGAGCCGCCCCTACAAATACATTTTCAGAAATCACAAAAAAGGGCCAAAAAATAGCAGAAAAAATTTAATCTGGGGAGGCCACCCACCAGTAAACCACACGCCACGCACTGCAAGTCGCGCATTTTTTCCGACGAAAATCGCGCGCTTCAAGGCCAAGGGGGTTTGAACCTACGACCTTAGGCTTGCGCATTCGCTCTTCTAACCACTCCACCCAACACTCACTTATGTCTATTTCAGTTATTCTTTCTACTCATATTATGTTGAAGCAAACTTTAAATGAGTGTTTGGGCCTCTAAAAGAATTCAAATGAAAAAGTCATCAACTACAAAGTTGCACAGCTTTTCGAGATCTACAACTTTTGTTTTTGTTGTTTCTTCATTTGAGGTCGTTAGAAAAATTCAAATTTCAAATTTGAGAAATTCAAACATAGTTTTTCTTGACAAAATGATTTTAAATGAAAAAGTTGTCAACTACAAAGTTCTTTAGCTTTTTTAGATCTACAACTTTCATTTTGGCATTCCTTTCATGTGACTTTATTTGAACAATTCAAATTTTGAATTTTGAAAAATGATAACTTCAAACAAGATTTTGAAATGGCAAATGATTTCCACCAAAAAAGTCATCAACAACAAAGTTGTAGAACTCATCAAGGTCTACAACTTTTATTTTGGTCATTTCTTCGTCCAACAAAATGATAGTATATATTGTTCACAAATCCATAAATCTCTCACATAGTTTATGATATAGTTTCATAAAGAGTAAATTGCACGGCCGGTCCTTAAAGTATTGGGCATGTTTTATCTAGGTCACCAAACTACGAAATCGCACATTTAGCTCCCTAATGTATTTAAGTGATCTCATCTAGGTCCAGAATAGACACATTGAGGGTTAGAAGTTGACGTGGTCGTCCACGTGGACATGAGTTAAGCAGAAACCACTGAGCTGAGAGCCCCACGGTCCCTGGCGCGCAGGCACATCAGCGCGACGTGTGACGTGGCGGCCTAGCCGGACGGCGGTTGGTTTGACGGCAGCCATAGAGTGGCCGGTGTTCTATGCTACATGCGGGCACATACGTTGGCAGTGGCGACGTGACACTCAACGCACCGTGGAATGGCTAGCCATGGGCGGCGGCCATGGTAACATAGTTCATCAGCGTGGAGAGGTCGTTTTGGCGAACGAGTGCTATGACAACAGAAAACGAACGGTGGATGAGCATGAAGGGCTTACAGCAGACACAACCGAGGCATCGGTTGAGGCAGAGGAAGTCCAAGCAGGGCTGGCCATGTGCGGCGTCATGTCGCCGATGGTGAGGTTTCTGGCCAAACCAAGGAGAGCATCGTAACAAGGAGGTCAAGGGTAGTCCACTGGTGCAAGGAATTGAACAAATTCCAAGGATCGAGAGTTACCCAAATCGACTAGGGATTTGGCAGGGAAACGATCGGCGGCGAGGGAAACTCCAAATTCGTCGTCTACAGTTCACGGTTGGCTCTCGATGTGGATGGGGCGGCTAGGTAACTCCCATGGCTGCTTACTGGTGGAAGGAATTGGATTGAGATGCTCTAGGCTGTGCAAATTTGAAGAACGACGGAATCTCTGTTTTCGGTGTCAATGGCATGCCCCGCCATCGTCGTCGCCGGCGACAAGCTATTACGACGACCAACTCCCATTGCTGATTTTATTTTCAACATATAGAACTTTTATTTTGATCATTTCTTCATCCGAGATCGTTTCAAAAATTCAAGTTTTAGTACTTAATTTTAACTATTCAGCATCTATTTGTAGTGGCGACTCAATATAGAGCCGCCGCTACAAATCGGATTTGTAGGCGCGACTGGATATAGAGCCGCCCCTATAAATAAGGCAATTTGTAGGGGTGGTTGATAACACCAGCTGCCCCTACAAATAGATTTGTAGGGTGGCTCGTTTGGGAACTATTTCTAGAGCTGACCCCTAGAAAAAAGGTGGCGTTGCTATAAATCCCTTTTGTAATAGTACACCACCGGCATGTCATGGCGAACCCGAAGAGGGCTTTGACATTTCCCACGCGGGAGAAGATCATGAGTTGGGCATCCTCCGGTAGAGCTGCGATGGCGTCCATACTGGAAAGAGTGTACAAATATATCAAAACAACACTAAATCTTGGGAGGGTACAAGGTGAGGTGATGCACATAAATAGATGAATACAGCTAACACCCAGCCGAGTCACACTGCCCGGGCTGCTGCCGACCTCCCCGCTGCCCCCCTTCCCCCACCTTTCATCCTCCACTACCCATCCTTTAGCGGGCTCGCCGCCCCATCACACCTTGTACCCTCCCAAAATAGCTGGTAACTAATTCCCTTCTCTAGTTGGCTTACTGCATGTCTGCATTCTCAAGCCTGGTACTAGCAAATAAGCTGTCAGAATTGAAGTCATGGATTTTCCATAGAAAATGTTTGTCCAGTAAATGTCTACGGACGGGTCGAAGAGTTCAACATTTACCTTGTCAATTTGGATCGCCATGGTCATACCCTTTTGTTGTTGTAATAATTGCTAACATAGTAAATTTATTTACTACTCCGTGATAGAGTGAGAAGGCATGACTGAAATACTTGTCTGTGATGTTTGTTATACATCGGTGGTCTAGGATTCACACTACGTAAAAAATGATTTTTAGCAAAGGGTCGAATTTTTTATAGGGGTGGCTGGTGATACGAGCCACCCCTATAAATGGGTCTAATTTGTAGGGGCGGCTCACTCACCAGCTGTCCCCGGCGTTTCTATTTGTAGGGGCGGCTAGGGATTGAGCCGTCCCTACAAATGGCCCCCATATAAATACCTCCGATTTGTAGGGACGGCTCAATCACCAGCTGCCCCTACAAATGGCCCCATATAAATAGCTCCGATTTGTAGGGGCGGCTCAATCACCAGCCGCCCCTACAAATGGTCCCCGTATAAATAGCTCCGATTTGTAGGGGCGGCTCAATCACTAGCCGCCCCTACAAATGACCCACATATAAAACAGCTGCAGCACCTTCTTCCTCCTCGGGTCACTCACTCCAACCCGTGAAAGAAAGGTGGGGAGGCCTTGGGCACCTCCCAAAAATTGCTCTACTAAGGGGGAAAGGGTTTGGTCTCAAATCCTTTGGTGGAGAGGTTGTAGAAGGAAAGAAAATGATATTCCACACTTTTTTGTAGTTTTAATGGTTGGTTAGTGAGTAATTAAAGTTTTATTTTTCTCTCTCTTCTATGGTGCTTAAGCTACTTATGAAGCAAATTAGACCCAAGTTTTAAATGTAGTAGGGTAAATTAGGGAGGGGAACAAGATCATACCCTTATTTGGTCCATGTTTCTTGATTTTAGTGAACAATTAGTTAGTTTTATGCATGTTTCATGTGCATGTAGATCTAGATCTAGGGTTTGGTTTTTTTATTAATTTTATTTTTATAAATTTGGACTGAGGTTTGTATGAAAGATATTGGGTAAAGTATAATTGTTGCTAATTGTTGTCTTTAAAATTGTTTATTGTAATCAATAAATATGTATTTTAATTAATTATGGATAAATGGGCCATTAATTAATTTTCCTCTACCATGGTGTGTTTGTATGCTTCATGTAATTATATTAGATTTATATTCATATATATCTGAAGTATATACAATTATTCTCAAGTAATTATTAATTTGATTTATTTTTATATATATCTGAATAAGTAGTCCTTTAATGTTTGTTTTGTTGTTGTTGTAAAAGATGGAGTGCAGGAACTCTTGGATGTATGGTTCGTTAAGGTTCAAAGCAGGTTTTCATGAAGAGGTGGATAAATTTATTGAAGCCGCAAATAAGCATGCAACGACATTGAAAGAGAATAAGGATACAATTATTTGTCCCTGTAAAGATTAGAAGAACCGTATGGCATGGACAGATATAACTATCATCAGATCACATTTGATTATGCGAGGATTTGTTGAGGACTACACAGTGTGGATTCATCATAGTGAAATGGTTATTGTTAACGATGAGGATGAGGAGGAATACGACGACGAAACCATAGAATCCCTGTCCCAATATTCAGCAGAGCTTGATGCACGAATGGATTTCGAGTTTGGCAATGAACAAGGTGGTGATGCTGGTGGTTGGGATGGTAACGACGAAGGTGGTGCCAATAATGATGGTGGAGCACGTGTCAGGGATGAAGATGATTTGGAGGATATGATTCAAGCTCTTGGATTAGAGATTTTACTAAATAGCCCAAAAGGTCTAGAAAATTTGGAAAGGGTGACAAAAGCATCGAAGGAGATTGTGTATGGTGTTGAAAAGGGCTGTCAGACACATTGGACATTGCTACGTTTTATGCTTGAGTTGCTCATCCTAAAGGCTAAGTACGGCTGGTCAGACTGTAGTTTCAATGATCTATTGCATCTCTTGTCATGGGTGCTGCCACAACCAAACTCAGTTCCCGCCAACACATACCAAGCGAAGAAGGTCATAAGTTTATTGACAATGGGGGTTGAAAAAATCCATGCATGCCCCAACCACTGTATACTTTTTTGTGGCAAAACATTCAAGTCACTTGATAAATGTCCCCGGTGTGGGGCCAGCCGGTACAAGAACAATGACCTTTACGGTGGGGACGAAGCCTCCATGGGAAAAAAGAGGAATAAGAAGGGTACAAAAAAAGTGGTACAAGAATCTCAGCCCCCAGAGGACACTCCATTAGGCAACGATGCAAAGTAGAGAAGAATTCCTGCCTTGGTAATGTGGTACCTACCAGTGACCAACCGCTTGAGACGTATCTTCCTAAACCTTAAAGAAGCCGCACTCATGACATGGTGGGATGATGAGCGCAAGGTGGATGATGATAAGATTGCACACCCGGTTGATTGTAGTCAGTGGCAAAGGTTTGATGAAAAGCACAAAGAATTCAGCGATGACCCAAGGAATGTATGGTTTGACTTGAGCATCGATGGAATGAATCCCTTCAATGAGAGGATGAGCGACCACATCACATGGCTAGTGATCTTGACCATGTACAACATCCCAACATGGTTGTGTCAGAAGAGAAAGTACCTTCTCCTCACTATTCTTATTTCGGGCCCTAAACAACCAGGCATTGATATATACGTGTTCCTCGAGCCTTTGATGCAAGAAATGGAGAGGCTATTGAGGCATGGGGAGCAGATGTACGATGTGTTCTAAAAGGAGGACGTCATATGTAGATCAATAATATTTGTTACTACCAATGATTACCCCATGTTGTTTGCTTTGTCTAGACAGATCAAAGGGAAGACGAGATGTTTGGTTTGCTTGGATGGTACTACATGGGTGTACCTAGATGAATCCAAGAAGATAGTTTACCTAAGGAACCGATGCTTCTTAAAGACAAGTCACAAGTACCGCAGCAAATTATTCTTTAGATTTTATGACAACGCCCCAAAGATTGAACCCCCTCCAGAGAGATGTCATAACGGAGAGCACGTGTACAGAATGGTGAAAAACATACGCGTCATCTATGGAAAGAAGAATCCGGATGGGATGAACAGAGATAGAAGCACACCTCCTGTCGAAAGCGTACCTTTCAAGAAACAATCAATCTTCTTTCAGTATCTACCTTATTGGCCAGACTTGGAGGTCCCCCATGCCATTGATGCTATGCACGTGTAGAAGAATATCTTTGAGAGTCTCATTCCTACCTTGATGGACACAGGCAAGTCAAAGGATGGTCTAAAAGCATGGAAAGACATGGTGCAGCTAAACGTGATGCCACAGCTTCACCCAGTACCTGAGGCTAATGGAAAATACACTCTGCCCACGGTGTGCTTCAATCTAACACCAGACGAGAAGAGAGCTATATGCACTTTCCTAAGGGGGATCAAAGTCCCGACTAGGTTTTCAGCAAATTTGAAGAAGCTAGTGTCGATGAAGGACTTGTCAATAACACACTACAAGGCTCACGATTGCCATGTGATGCTGACAGTGTTTCTACCTATTGCAATCAGGGCTATAAAGCCAGTGTTTCTACTCAACTCACAGAAGATGATTGGCAAGCAAGAGCTGAGTGACCTACATGAATTTGTGGTGGAGACACAAAACCAACTAGAGATGTGTTTACCTCCTGCTTTTTTTGATATAATGCCACATCTCATGATTCACATGGTTCATCAGATACAGGCGCTGGGCCCTTGCTACTTGCATGAAATGTGGTCCTACGAGAGGTTCATGTTAGTTCTAAGTCGATACGTGCATAATCGAGCATACCCAGAGGGCTCCATGATAGAGGGTTATAGTACTGAAGAAGCCATCGAGTGCTGTCAAGAGTACCTAAAAGTATAGAAAGGGATTGGTAAACCCGATTCTCGTCACAAGGGTAGGCTTGCTGGGAAGGGCACCAGTGGTAGAAAAGTGTTCATCGACTATGATTACAAAGAGGTGAGTTTGGCGCATTACAGTGTCTTGCAAAGTACACAACTGATGCAACCGTACATTGATGAACACTTGGCTATCATTATGGCGGAGAGAAATGGCCGTTCGGATGATTGGGTCATCAAACAACACAAGCAACGACTAATTACATGGTTGAAGGACCAAAACATACTTCCTGGAGAAACCATAGACTCTATTACCATCAGTAGGTTGGTGGAGGGGCCATCGACACAAGTGACATCTTGGAATGCTTATGACATCAATGGGTATACGTACTATACCCACGCAAAGGATAGTAAATATGTGAACCAAAACAGCAGCGTTCGAATAGAGGCTCTCGATGGATTGGGGCGAAAGATCCAATACTTTGAAATCATTGAAGAGATATGGGAACTTGACTACGGAATGGATATAACGGTGGCCCTGTTTCGATGCCGCTGGATCAAACAACACCAACTGAATGAGATCGGATTGAGAGTCCTAAACCTTGAGAATCTAGGCTACCAAGATGACCCTTGGGTGCTCGCTTCACATGTCGCACAAGTTTTCTATATGTCTGACCCACAAAGTAACCTCCCCCCGAAGAAGGAGACAAAGCACGTGGTTGCCTCCGGAAAACAGCACATTATTGGAGTTGATGGCGTGGACGATGTTGAAACTTATAATAACTACCATGAGATGCCGCTATTCACATTCTTTCCTAAGAAGATCAGTGTTGTGGAAAAGAACCTCCCCAAAGACATATTGCCATGGGAACAAAAAGGTGTCAAAGGGAAAGTCGTTACAGCGGGCTAGCTAGTTGTTGAACGTGGAGTGTTTGTGTAAGTGTGTGTTTGTAAGACTTCATTTATGCATGCGTGTGAGACTATATATTTATGTATGTGTGTAAGACTATATATTTTTGTATGTGTGTTAGACTACATTTATGCATGTGTGTGAGACTACCCTTTGCAACATCCAGATGACTCTATTTGAACATTCACTCTATTACTACTAAAACTTTATGAAATCACTTAACACTTTATGAAATGAAGAAATGACCAAAATAAAAGTAGGAGATCTTGACGAGTTATACAACTTTTATATTCATCACCTTTACAGCTGAAATCATTTAGTGTTTGAAAATTAGGTTTGAAGCTGTCATTTTCTGAAATTTAAAATTTGAATTTTTCAAAATTAGTGACAAAGATAGATGACTAGACTAAAATGATAGAGCATAATTTTAGAAAATTTTAGGGAAAAAAACCATCACTTAGTGTGTTGATTTGGTCATTCTTTTCATTTGACAAAGTTTGAGCACTTCAAATTTTCAAATTTAAAAAAATGACAAGTTCGAACGAGATTTTCAACCATTAAATGATTCCAGCTGAAAAAGTGATAAATACCAAAGTTGTATAACTCATCAAGATCTACAACTTTTATTTTTATCATTTCTTCATCTGACAAAGTCATAGTAAACATTGTTCACAAATCAACATGTTCCTCGTATAGTTCATGAAACTATGAGTCATATGTGAATTTATGAACAATGTTTACTAATACTTTGTCACATGAAGAAGTGGCCAAAATAAATGTTGTATATAGTGAGGAGTTCAACAACTTTTATGTTCACGACTTTTATTGTTGAAATCATTTAAGGTTTCAAAATCTTTTTTGAAGTTGCCATTTAGTGAAATTTAAAATTTAAACTGTTCAAATTTGGTCAAATGAAAATATGAACAAAATAAAAGTTGTACATATTAATGAGTTCTACAACTTTGGTATTCAGAAGTTTTTCATCTGAAATTATTTACTCTTTCAAAATATTGTTTCAAGTTGAAATTATTTCAATTTCAAAATTTGAATCATTCAAACAAAGTCACATGACAAGATGACCAAAATAAAAGTTATACATGTTGATGAGTTATACAACTTTTATGTTTACAACATTTTCATTTTATTTCATTTAATACCATAAAATTGTAGTCGAAGTTTTAAAATTCAAATTTTTAATTTTTGTTTTTTTGTTTTCTATATTGTTTTAACTACAATTGTTTATATATATATTTCTTCATATATACAATAATACAAAATATTATATTTGTGCATATACACAATTTTTTTATATTACTTTGTGTTTTTATGATATAAAAATATAGAATTTATAATTTTAAAAAATAGAAAATATTTGTACGGGCGGTTGGATCAGGAATCACCCCTACAAATGCATTTGTAGGGGCGGCTGGATCAGGGACCGCCCCTAGAAATAGTCCTGGGTATAAATACTGGGGCGCGCGGGAGTCATCCAGTTGGGCTCTTTCTTCTTCCTCCTGTAACACCCAAAAATTTTAGTCTTTTGAAATAAGAAAAAATTGATTTAATTATTCAATTATATGTGCATTTTCAAATTTGGGAAATAATATTTTTATGAAATTAAAAGTAAATATAAGGATAGAAACATGTTGATGCATTCATGCTGCTGCACATTTGTTTTTGTAATGATTAGCTTTGACTAAAGTTTGAATTGAATTCAAATTCAATATGAAAATCATTTGGAAAATTTATTTGGAAAAAGATGAAGGAAATATTTTCCCTCCCTTTCTCTTCCTCACTTTCGGCCTGGTTGGCCTTTTCTCCCCGCCGGCCCGTTCGCTCCTTTCCTCTTCCCCCTCCTCCCGTTCTTGGGCCGGCCCAGCTCGCGCGAAATCGCTACCGCCGCGCCAACACAGCACCGAGCTTCAACCGCTGCCACCTCTTCTCTCGCTGCCTTGCCAGGCCCGCCTGTCAGCTCTTCCCCACACCTCTCGAGTCGCGTGGAACCGCCGCTGCGCAACCACCGCCCGCTCCTAGCATCGTGGGCGCGTCGCCCCGCTCCCCGGCCTCATTTAAAGCGAGCCGTGACCCCCGCGCGCACCCCTGCTGCCTCCCCGCTCTCTTCTTCGTGTTCTCCAGGCGCCGAGGAAGCCACAGCAACCGCCGCAGCGCGCACCAGGATCCGTCGTTCGCCTCCGCATGGTCTGCCGTCTTTGAGCCGCTGTCTCCGCCCGTTTTCCCCGCGGTGAGAACCCCCTTTCTTCCCTCTACATCCCCATGCTGTTATTTTCAAATTTCATGCCTTGTATGTCCGTTTTTGGGTGCGCCGACGACCTCCGCCTCGCCGGCCATGGCGACCGCCGTCTCGGCCCTTCCCTGAGGCCGTTTTCTCGGCCTGGACGAGTTCGCGAGAACCCCCGCTACTCCTCGGTGGTCTCGATTCTTCGAACCGTGGACCGTAGCCCCCGAACCGAGCACACCGGCAAGGTTCTTGCCGTCAGCCATGGCAGCGCCGCCGCCGGGCCACTGTTCTAGCCGGTGCTCCCTTCTCTCTCTTTCCCTCACTAATACGAGCCTTCCATCGTTTGATCAACGGCTCTCAGAAGCCGATACCCCTTCGCGGGTGATTATGCTAAAGAGTCCCTCGGGTTCAGACAAATTGAACCCGCCATCCCTAGCGCAATTTCCAGAGTACGCTTTCTCGTTTTGAAAACGTAAAGTATATTGTTTTAGTCCAAAATACGTTTTCAGTATTTACAGAAATGCCACTAGATTTGTTTTGCTCATAAAAACTTCGTTTTAGCTCTGAATTGACCCGTTCAAATTGCGCTAGCTTTGTAATTTCATAATCTACGTGTTAGTACCACTGTTAATCAAGTTTGCAACTTTTAAATTTCATGGTTAGGTTTAATTAAATAAAGTGCTATAGGAAACCCTGTTTAATTCATAACTTTCGCGTTTTAGCTCTGATATTCGTGAACTTCGCGTTGACGTGATCGTAGCGAGATGTAGATTCTTTTCATAAACATTTTATCTTGTTTTCTACACTATTGGTGTACTATTCTAACTATAGGATTGTTTGCTTTGCATGAATGCCTTTGGAATGTTGTATGTTGCCGTGTTGGTTGCGTTCAGACGGTGAGGAGAACGTTGGAGACCCAGAGTTCTTCGACGACCAGCAGGATCAGCAGGAGTTTGCTAACCAAGGCAAGTATAGCATGGGCCTACCTTGATGTCCTATTCACTTTAATCATTCACTCTTGTGCATGTGTCTAAATTTGATAACCATAAGGACATCCTAGTTATTTGATGACATGTTCCCTTGACTCCTTTGGGTTAATTGCATATGGGTAGATTGCTAGCACTCTAACTGAACATGATCTATACAATGGTTAATGGTTCTATGGAACTAAAAGTAAAACATGCTTTATAACAACTGATCCATAGGGCGAAGGTGCAAATGACTTTTGATCATGTTGCTCTCGGCCCTCCATAAGGACTTATCTGTCGGCAAAAGCTGGGACTGACAGTGCAACCATGAGAGTCATATGGCTCTGACTTTAGCTTAGTAATAGGACCATTTCTAGCTTGTTAGAGGTTACCTTTATGGCACAAAAGGGGCTTGCCACGTTGGGTATAGGGCTGCCTCTATTCCTATGTGTATAGCTGCGATGGATATGTGCCATAGGAAAGGGGGTTCCTACATCTGCCCGTCGAGGAAACCTAGCGGCCCTAACTTGTTAGAGAAACCTATGAAATGGCTTCATAGTGTACCCTGCCCGCTCACCTTGGCAGTGATATGGAAGTAATTAAACCGGGCATGTGGGAATCACGACTCGCGGTGAATGTGCACCACCTCTGCAAAGGGTTACAAACTGTTATAACAGCCGTGCTCATGGTCACGAGCGGCCCGGAAAACTCACAGAATAAATGGTTACTCATTGTGGTTCATTTATGATGATATACAATGATAATATGATGCAAATGATTCTGATATCTGCTTATGTGGGATTAAATGGGAGCTTAAGCATAACTTGATTAAACTTGATAATAAAATCTTGACTCACTAAAAGTGCTAACTGCAGTAAACTAGTGTCATCCTTTTTGAGCTTCATAACCCCATGATATCTTGTTAAGTACGGGAAGTACTTATGCTTGTTTACTTTCTATATTTGGATAAAAATCCCGGATGGGTAACAGATGACAACGGGTATGAGGAGTTTCTTGAGGATTATTAGGCTTGTGGTTAACTAGTTGACCTTCCCTGTGATGGAGTTCCACGAGAGAGTTTACATTTTATCTTCCGCTGTGTTGTGTAAGACTATGTGCTATTATTAATCATGATGTAAGATACACCGTGATGATATTTTTTATAATTTGTCGACTTATGTGTGTGATTGATCCCTGGGCACACATGAGCTTTATGCATTCAATTTTATCCTTAAAATTGGGTATGACAAATTGGTATCAGAGCCGTGTTGACTGTAGAACGCAAGCCTAGTTAGAAACAGTCGTTTTAGCATCTTTGCTCCTCTGGTTTCTTGTTTACTGTCTTATTCTTGTTATTTTACTAAAACATTTATGCTTTTCCTACCTTAATCTATTATATAAAATTGTTGATTCTAATTCTATCTCACTTTAAATCTATAGATGTTTCATAACCCGAAGACCGCCCGCCTCAGCACTGCAGGCTACCGTGCCTTGTTCACCCCCTGTGCTCCATAGGTGGAGAAGGAGATTGTGATCATCTCCGATGACGAGGAGATGGCTACCCCGACACCTGCACCTGTCTATCCTACTGTAGCTACCCCAGCGGAGTCATCAGCTACTTCACCTACACCTGTGCCATCCCCAGTTGTCCCTGTGGTGGATGAGGAGATAGGCCGGAAGTGCAAGTACTACTTCAAGCCAGCCCCAGAGACGGCCTACTACCACACTCTCCTTACTCATGTGCTGGATGACTACTACCCTGATCTGCATGCCTCCATCAGCTTTCATTGTGCAGAGTACCAGCATCCTTTGGAGGCAACCTTTTGGAAGGTAGAGCTGGTTGTCACTGCTTGGAATGACATAAAGAATGGACATGAGGTGGAGACTGTCCACCGTGCCACTGCCAGGAGGGCCCATGCATTGGATGGCATGGAAGATGCGGCGCAGGACGCCTACATCTACTACCATGGCCGTCGTTTTGAGGCCATGAGGGAGGATCGTTTCAGGTTCCTTCCTCACAATGATCAGAGGGTAACTGGCAGGTCCTGGCACCACCAAAGAGTGACCCAACTCTGGAAGCCACAGTGCAGCATGTCCATGCCATGCAGGGGGTAGATGAAGAAGTCAAGGGAGAGCTGCGTGCATCACAGAGGGCCGAGAGACGTCTCCAGAAGCAAGTTGATGAACTGCGTGCTCAACTTGGGCAGCCACCGGTCGTTCACCATGATTGACACCGCCCCATAGGTGTTAGGTGCCTTGCTTAATGTTACAACGTTGTTAGTTCGTGAGTCATGACTAGTCTTGGTTGGTCTTGTGAACTTTAATGATTAAATGTTTTAATTGTGAACTTGGATGATTTGGAGTTTTTTTTATTGCTGGAGGTTTGTGGGCATGTCCACAACTTCCTTAGGTTTGAACCTTAAGTTTAGATGATGTTCTTAATGTAGATGGGTTTGCTTTATCTTATCTCTGCTGTGCTGTTTTCTGGAGCAACCTGTGTTCTTTATCTTGTATCCTGAAATCTGGGCTGCCAAAATTTTGAATTTTTTGTGGAGATAACTAGACTTCTGTATCTTTCAAATGTCTCTGGAATCACGTCAATAGCTGTTCAGGTTTATGAGATCTAACTGTCACAAGTTGAGGTTTCTGCGCAGACTGGAACCCAGAACAGATTCAGTTTAGCACTATTTTTGACCATGTGTCTGTCAGAATCTGTAAAAGTGATCTAAATAAAAGTTGTAGCTGATCTCCTAAGCTTTCCAACCGTTCTTGGTACACCTCTGTTGGATCTCTGAAACTCGAGTTACAACAGATTTACTGAACTGCTGTATTTGAATCTTGTCCAGAAAATTTTCAGCAATTGTTCCTTACCTTTTATAAGCTCTCTATAAATAGGAAATCTCTAAAATTTTGCGCATTTGTTGGAAAGCAGATGGCCGCAAGAGGAGGAAGAGGCAGAGGCCGTGGTCATGGACGTGATGCTCTCATAAATCCACCACCACCTCCACCAATGACTATGGAACAATTGATGGGAATGCAAGCGCAGTTGATGCAAGCTATGATGCAGTGCTTGGATAATAAACCTACAAGAGGACTACCGCATGTTCAGGTCAGAGATAAGCGTGGAGAGTTTATGAAGGGTCGCCCACCGGTGTTCACCCATGCCTCAGACCCTATGGAGGCAGATGATTGGTTGTGTGTTGTGGAGAAGCAACTTAACATAGCACAATGCAACAATCTTAAGAAGGTGTCGTATGCTTCTGGTCAACTCCAGGGAGCAGCTCAGGATTGGTGGGATTCTTTCCAGTATGGACGCCCCAACAATGCTCCTGCTATCACCTGGCAGGAATTCAAGGACAACTTCCGATCATATCATATCCCCGATGGACTGGTAGAATTGAAGCAAGAGGAATTTAGATCCCTTAAGCAAGGATCCATGACTGTGGCGGAGTATCGTGACAAGTTTGCTCAATTGTCACATTATGCTCTAAATGATGTAGCTGAGGATAAGGAGAAGCAACGTCATTTCCTCAAGGGACTTTATGATGGCCTGTAGCTCCAGCTGATGTCCAACACCTACCCTAACTTTCAGTCCTTGGTGAACCGCGCTATTATGATTGACGATAAGCGCAAAGAGATGAAAGCCAAGAAGAGGAGGCTTCAAGGGCAAGCTTTTGGAAGCAACACCTGCCCGCATGCCTATCCCAGCAGGGTTTTCAGCAGAGGAATCAAGGACCATCTAACCAGGGAAACCATGGTCAGTATCCTCAGCATAACCAGTTCCAGCAACGCCCTCAGTACCAGCAATAGTATGGTAATCAGAGTCCCCCGCAAAAGACCGGCAACACGGCAGGGAATGCCCAACAATGCTCCTATGAAGAGTGGTGCACCCAATAACCCCAATGCATGCTATCACTGTGGAGAAGTAGGTCACTATGCTCATTAGTGTCCAAAGAAGCAGAACTAGCAAGCTCCTCAGAACCAGACTGGCAATCAGAAGTTCAACGCCCGACCACCTCACACTGCGAAGGTGAACTATGTGTCATCTGATGCAGCTCAGGAGATGCCTGAGGTCATGTTGGGTACGTTCAGCATCAACTCTATCTCTGCTATAGTACTTTTGATTCCGGTGCTTCGCATTCATTTATTTCCCAAACTTTTGTTACAATGCATAGCATACCTTTGTGTGCCATGAAAAACCCCATACTAGTAAATTCACCGAGAGGTAGTATGCCCACTTCTTATTGGAGTCCCTCAACTAGTATTTCCTTAAGGGGGTAGACTTCAAAGTGAAACCTATTGTGTTGAGAACAGCGGGGATTGATCTTATTCTGGGAATGGATTGGATGAAACAACACCGGGCAGTGATTCAGTGTCAGGAGAAATCTGTTGTTGTGACATAACCCAATGGAGATAGAATCTGTGTTGAAGTGGTAGTGCAAGCTCAGCCAACAGCCACTGTGAATTAGTTGGATGGTGATGCCAATGAACAAGATCATGTTGTGGAGGAGTTCCCAGATGTCTTCCCCAATGACTTGCCGGGTATGCCACCTGACCGAGACATTGAATTCATTATTGAATTATTATCTGGAACTGCACCAATAGCTAAACGTCCATATAGAATGGGGGTTAATGAATTAGAAGAGCTTAAGAAACAACTAAAAGAGTTGCAAGAAAGATTTCATACGCCCCAGTTCTTCCCCATGGGGTGCACCTGTGATCTATGTGGATAAGAAGGATGGAAGCCAACGGATGTGTGTGGATTACCGTTCACTTAATGAGGTTACAATCAAGAATAAATACCCTTTGCCTAGGATTGATGGTTTGTTTGATCAGTTGAGAGGAGCCTATGTGTTCTCTAAGATTGATCTCCGCTCAGGGTACCATCAGCTTAAGATTCGAAACTCGAACATACCCAAGACAACATTCACTACACAGTATGGCTTGTATGATTATACCGTTATGTCTTTTGGATTAACCAATGCACCTGCATACTTTATGAATCTGATGAATAAGGTGTTCACGGAGTTTCTGGAAAAATTTGTGGTGGTATTCATAGATGACATACTGATATTCTCCAAGACTAAAGAAGAACATGCTGAACACATAAGGATGGTCTTGCAAAAGCTTAGAGAACATAAGTTGTACGCTAAGCGGAGTAAGTGTGAGTTTTGGTTAAAGGAAGTCTCTTTTCTAGGTCATGTTGTCTCCAATGGTGGAATAGCAGTGGATCCAGGCAAAGTGCAAGATGTGTTGAATTGGAAACCACCAACCAACGTAAGTGAGATTCGTAGCTTTTTGGGATTGGCTGGATACTACAGGAGGTTCATTGAAGGATTTTCTAAGCTTGCTAAGCCTATGATAGCTCTATTGGAAAAGAATGCCAAATTTGTATGGTCTGATAAATGCCAAGCAAACTTTGATGAGCTAAAGAAGAGATTGACTACAGCTCCAGTGTTGATTTTGCTAGATTTAAGCATGAGCTTCTCTATATATTGTGATGCATCCCGTTTGGGCCTTGGATGTGTTCTTATGCAAGAAGGAAGAGTGGTGGCATATGCATCTAGACAATTGAGGAAGCATGAGTTGAACTACCCTACTCATGACTTGGAATTGGCAGCTGTGGTTCATGCTTTGAAAATCTGGAGACATTATCTAATTGGGCATAAGAGTGATATCTATACAGATCATAAGAGTTTGAAGTATATCTTTACTCAATCAGATCTAAATCTGAGACAATGTCGTTGGTTAGAATTGATCAAAGACTATGATTTGGAAGTGCATTATCATCCGGGAAAAGCAAATGTCGTAGCTGATGCACTTAGCAGGAAGAGTTATGCTAATGGACTTGGGATGACATTTATGTCAGCAGAGTTGTGTGCTGAAATGGAGCATCTCAACTTGAGTTTTGTCACTAATGCAATGGAATTGGTGATAGAGCCAACATTGGAGCAAGAGATACGCAAAGGTCAATTGGAGGATGAAAAACTAAAAGAGATAGCGAAGAATGTAGTGCTTGGAAAGGCACTAGGATTCAGGATGGATGAGAATGGTACCCTTTGGTTTGGAAAAAGGATATGTGTACCTGAAGTGAAGGCTATCCGCAATGCAATTCTACAAGAGGCACATGAGTCTGCCTATTCCATACATCCCGGAAGTACCAAGATGTATTTGGATCTCAAGGAGAAGTATTGGTGGTATGGTTTGAAGAGAGATGTGGCAGAGTATGTGGCTTTGTGTGACACTTGTCAAAGAGTGAAAGCTGAGCATCAAAGACCTGCAGGGTTGTTACAACCAATGAAGATTCCTGAATGGAAATGGGAAGAAGTTGGTATGGATTTTATCGTAGGTTTGCCCCGCACTCAAAGAGGTTATGATTCAATATGGGTAATAGTGGATCGACTCACCAAGGTTGCTCACTTTTTACCAGTCAAGACTACCTATACCGGTGCAAGGCTAGCAGAGTTGTACATGGAAAGAATTGTGTGCTTACATGGTGTCCCAAGAAAATTGTGTCGGATAGAGGCACTCAGTTTACATTGCAATTCTGGCATAAAGTACATAGATCTTTGGGGACAAAGTTGAATTTCAGTTCTGCTTACCACCCACAAACTGATGGACAGACTGAAAGGATCAACCAAATTTTGGAAGATATGTTGAGAGCTTGTGCACTATAGTATGGTAATAGTTGGGATAAGAGTCTGCCATACGCAGAGTTCTCGTACAACAACAGTTACCAGAAGAGCCTCAAGATGGCACCTTTTGAGGCATTGTATGGACGTGAATATAGAACGCCTTTGCTATAGAATCAGACTGGTGAAACTCAAGTGTTTGGACTCGATGTCCTTAGAGACACGAAAGAACAAGTGAGAATGATTAGAGACAACTTGAGAGTGGCTTAGTCCCGACAGAAGAGTTACGCTGATACTCGCAGAAGAGAGCTGACTTTCGAAGTTGGTGATTATGTGTACCTGAAGATGTCACCAATAAGAAGTGTGAGAAGATTCAATATGAAGGGTAAGCTAGCACCGAGGTATATTGGACCTTTCTGGATTATAGAGAGACGTGGAGAAGTGGCCTATCAATTGGAACTGCCAGAAAGTTTGTCAGGTGTGCATGATGTGTTCCATGTTTCTCAATTGAAAAAGTGTTTGAGGGTACCAAAAGAGCAGATTCCTTTGGAAGAGCTTACTGTTAAGGAAGATCTTACATATGAAGAGTATCCGATAAAGATCTTGGAAACTGCAGAAAGAGTTACAAGAAGCCGAACTATAAAGATGTGCAAGGTACAATGGAATCGGTATACAGAGGACGAGGCCACTTGGGAAAGAGAAGAAGATCTGAGAAAGTCTTATCCCCAACTGTTTGAGTAAGCAATCACCCGAATCTCGAGGACGAGATTCATCTTAAGGGGGTAGAATTGTAACACCCAAAAATTTCAGTCTTTTGAAATAAGAAAATTTTGATTTAATTATGCAATTATATGTGCATTTTCAAATTTGGGAAATAATATTTTTATGAAATTAAAAGTAAATATAAGGATAGAAACATGTTGATGCATTCATGCTGCTGCACATTTGTTTTTGTAATGATTAGCTTTGACTAAAGTTTGAATTGAATTCAAATTCAATTTGAAAATCATTTGGAAAAATTATTTGGGAAAAGATAAAGAAAATATTTTCCCTCCCTTTCTCTTCCTCACTTTCGGCCCAGTTGGCCTTTTCTCCCCGCCGGCCCGTTCGCTCCTTTCCTCTTCCCCCTCCTCCCGTTCTTGGGCCGGCCCAGCTCGCGCGAAACTGCTGCCGCCGTGCTAGCCCAGCACCGAGCTTCAACCGCTACCGCCTCTTCTCTCGCTGCCTTGCCGGCCCGCTGTCAGCTCTTCCCCGCACCTCCCGAGTCGCGCGGAACTGCCGCTGCGTCAACCGCCGCCCACTCCAGGCGTCGTGGGCGCGTCGCCCCACTCCCGGCCTCATTTAAAGCGAGCCGTGACCCCCGTGCGCACCCCTGCTGCCTCCCCGCTCTCTTCTTCGCGTTCGCCAGGCGCCGAGGAAGCCACAACAACCGCCGCAACGCGCGCCGGGATCCGCCACCACCTCCGCCCGTTTCCCCGCGGTGAGAAACCCCCTTTCTTCCCTCTACCTCCCATGCTGTTATTTTCAATTTTCATGCCCTTGTATGTCCGTTTTGGGTGCGCCGACGACCTCCGCCTCACCGGCCATGGCGGCCGCCATCTCGTCCCTCCCCTCCGGCCGTTTCTCGGCCTAGACGAGTTCGTGAGAACCCCCGCTACTCCCGGTGCTCTCGGTTCTCGAACCGTGGACCGTAGCCCCCAAACCGAGCACACCGGCGAGGTTCTTGCCGTCGGCCATGGCAGCGCCTCCGCCGGGCCATTGTTTCGGCCGGTGCTCCCTTCTCTTTCCCTCACTAATCTGAGCCCTCCATCGTTTGATCAACGGCTCTCAGAAGCTGATACCCCTTCGTGGGTGATTATGCTAGAGTCCCTTGGGTTCAGACAAATTGAATCCGCCGTCCCTAGCGCAATTTCCAGAGTACGCTTTCTCGTTTTGAAAACGTAAAGTATACTGTTTTAGTCCAAAATACGTTTTCAGTATTTACAGAAATGCCACTAGATTTGTTTTGCTCATAAAAACTTCGTTTTAGCTCCGAATTGACCCGTTCAAATTGTGTTAGCTTCGTAATTTCATAATCTACGTGTTAGTACCACTATTAATCAAGTTTGCAACTTTTAAATTTCATGGTTAGGTTTAATTAAATAAAGTGCTATAGGAAACCCCGTTTAATTCATAACTTTCGCATTTTAGCTCCGATTTTCGTGAACTTCGCGTTGACGTGATCGTAGCGAGACGTAGATTCTTGTCATAAACATTTTATCTTGTTTACTATACTGTTGGTGTACTGTTCTAACTATAGGATTGTTTGCTTTGCATGAATGCCTTTGGAATGTTGTATGTTGCCGTGTTGGTCACGTTCAGACGGTGAGGAGAACATTGGAGACCCAGAGTTCTTCGACGACCAGCAGGAGTTTGCTAACCAAGGCAAGTATAGCAAGGGCCTACCTTGATGTCTTATTCACTTTAATCATTCACTCATGTGCATGTGTCTAAATTTGATAACCATAAGGACATCCTAGTTATTTGATGACATGTTCGCTTGACTCCTTTGGGTTAATTGCATATGGGTAGATTGCTAGCGCTCTAACTGAACATGATCTATACAATGGTTAATGGTTCTATGGAACAAAAAATAAAACATGCTTTATAACAACTGATCCATAGGGCGAAGGTGCAAATGACTTTTGATCATGTTGCTCTCGGCCCTCCATAAGGACTTATCTGTCGGCAAAAGCTGGGACTGACAGTGCAACCGTGAGAGTCATATGGCTCTGACTTTAGCTCAGTAATAGGACCTTTTCTAGCTTGTTAGAGGTTACCTTTATGGCACAAAAGGGGCTTGTCACGTTGGGTATAGGGCTGCCTCTATTCCTATGTGTATAGCTGCGATGGATATGTGCCATAGGAAAGGGGGTTCCTATATCTGCCTGCCGAGGAAACCTAGCGGCCCTAACTTGTTAGAGAAACCTATGAAATGGCTTCATAGTGTACCCTGCCCGCTCACCTTGGCAGTGATATGGAAGTAATTAAACCGGGCATGTGGGAATCACGACTCGCGATGAATGTGCACCACCTCTGCAGAGGGTTACAAACTGTTATAACAGCCGTGCTCATGGTCACGAGCGGCCCAGAAAACTCACAGAATAAATGGTTACTCATTGTGGTTCATTTATGATGGTATACAATGATAATATGATGCAAATGATTCTGATATCTGCTTATGTGGGATTAAATGGGAGCTTAAGCATAACTTGATTAAACTTGATAATAAAATCTTGACTCACTAAAAGTGCTAACTGCAGTAAACCAGTGTCATCCTTTTTTTAGCTTCATAACCCCATGATATCTTGTTAAGTACGGGAAGTACTTACGCTTGTTTACTTTCTATATTTGGATAAAAATCCCGGATGGGTAACAAATGGCAACGGGTATGAGGAGTTTCTTGAGGATTATTAGGCTTGTGGTCAACTAGTTGACCTTCCCTGTGATGGAGTTCCACGAGAGAGTTTACATTTTATCTTCCGCTGTGTTGTGTAATACTATGTGCTATTATTAATCGTGATGTAAGATACACCGTGATGATATTTTTTATAATTTGTCGGCTTATGTGTGTGACTGATCCCTGGGCACACATGAGCTTTATGCATTCAATTTTATCCTTAAAATTGGGTGTGACACCTCCGACGCCGTCAGGCTGCCCCGCCGACGTCGCCTCTCGACCGGTCCTGTCCTGACGCTGGCCCGCGCCCCCTCCCCGCACCCGCGCGCCTGCTCCCTGCCCTAGGGTTTCCACCGGCGGGCGGCCTCCGCGCACCTCCACCGACGGGCGGCCTAGGGTTTGGCGCTCGGTGTCCTCCTCGCCTCCTTGCTGGTCGCTCCCTCCACCTCCCCTAACCACTTGTCGAGACCTCGACGACCGCTTGCCTCTCTGCGGAGCTGACGGCGGCCTTGAGCGAGCACGCTGCCTGATTTGTGACCAGATCTGGGGCATGGGCACACCGGGCAGGAGGTGAAGATGGTGCGAGTGAGGACGGTCTAGCTGAGGTAGGGATCGACGGTGGAGAGGCTTGGTGCGCTGCGGAACGGTGAGGTAGGCTTCTAGCGTCTCACAATTTATTTGAACTGGTTATCTGGTATTCATTGTTATTCAATCTGGTGACTAAAGTTGACTTGCATGAAAACCATTTGCTTGATTCAGTTAGCCGTGGGGCTTTAACAGAAAATGAATCAAATAAGCACAACTTAATACTTGGATATAAAATAATAAATACTAAGAAAATGATGCCGAATGCAGCTGCTATTCTACTGATCTCTCTGCATCACAAATTAGACCTGCAATTTGGGGGCACATATACTGAAAGTTTACATGACTGAACACTGTCAATGTCCAAGCCTTGCTGCTTTCGGCGGTGGTTTACAGCCTTAGCTCTACTCATCACAAACGATATTACATTGCATCTCTGTAGTGGACGCCGAACTGTACTGCTTGCTTATATCAAGGGCTGTATAACCGGTGCTACTTGCCGCAAGCTTCTCATTCAAACAAAAAAAGTCATACACTGCCCTGTGATCATCTATCCTCCATTTGGCATCTCATTGTCTTGTATTTTTTTAAAATCATCGTTGCTGAACTTCGTCAGGCTGCACAAATACCTCCACTCTTTACTAAAGTTCTCAATTTGCCTGCTTTGCACTAAAAAATCTGTATGGCTGAACTAAATCAAGTCCACGCACTGCAAGTATCAGGACTGAACAACTCTGCTCTTCAACCACTTTTACAGCGAACCTTGCTTCTCTTTTCGGAAACTTAGTGCAACAGGGCCGGTTCTGTTCTTCAAGATGATCTCTGAACATACTGTCAGCCACTTATCTTTTAGCCCTGCGTTCCTCTAATCTTCTAGTGCAACATCACAAGCTACTGCCGAACAGCAAGGCAAGCTTCTGCCCCTATGCTTTATTACCTCTTCTAAACTCATCATTATTTCTAGTACTCTAACTTGGCATTTGCATCAAAATAGAGTGATCAAGCATGTACTGAAATTCTAGATACATATATCATTGTTGATTGTTGGGTCAAATTCTAAGGATCAGCTCCTAAAGTTTAGACTACTGAAACCAACAGGAACATGATTTAAAATCTGAATAGTGCTGAATGCACATTGTAATGGGGACAAGATGTTCAGACACAGGCAATCAGCTTTAACCATGATCTAGCAAGAAATGACCAAATACTGAAAACTATGAACAAGTTGAAATTGATTCAATCAAATATACAAATGCAGCAAATCTAACTAAATCTGACAGATCAACAATGAAAAGGGTAATTCCATATTTCCATCAATGACTAACCGGACAAGTCAAAGGACTAATTGAAGGCAGGCCACTTGAGAATCCAGAGAATGAGTTTGGAAATATCTGGACTGATGAAAATAGGTGCCTGACAGTGAAGTCCAATTTACCAACAAGTCCTAAAAAAACAGAGATGGGATCAGCCTACTTAGATAAAACACATACCATCACAAGAAAATATCAGATACTGTCTACAATCTAAAAGTTGCAACACTTAATCAGACTCTTTTTTTTTCTCCATTAAAGACTGAAAGTAAACTGCAATCTAAAGATACACTCTACATATAAGTAACCCACATGCAGATTTGTCTTCTTTTATACTAGTGTTACTACTATCTTATACTAGTGCTACATTTTTAGCGTTTTGCTTCTTGATTGGTACTTGCTGGCTGCTACACATTCTTTTTCTTCTTTTATACAGTTTATTGTGACTGTTCTCTATATAAGTGCATGTTCTATGAGTTTAGCACCATTATCCATTCCTGATTGTCCCCAGCGCCTAATTAATTGGTACTTGCTAGCTGTCACACACATTAATCATTTGTCAACTAGCAGCACACTCATGCTATATGTAAGATTTGTCTGTCCTACATGTACATGTTAGATAATGAGCTCTAGGAACAATATTATGGAATATAGGAAGGAGAAAATGAGGAATTTCATGCAGCTAGAAGAAGATGATGAACTATTTTTCATAATTTATCCCTACCATAATTGTTTCATGATTACAGGATTATTTCTGTGTCTGTAATATTGAAGTCTTCTTAGCTGATTTGTCCTTTGCCTGTTGTCTGTTCTAGTAGAAAGTGTTGAATTAAATAAGAACTGCATATTCACTTTATCTCTACAATGTACGAAACTGAGTGAAAGCTTTGAATGTTTGGCTTAGTGCGACACCTTGTTATTTATAGACTTACACAGTATATTTCTGTTCTTGCTTACTTTTTTTAGATAACAGGTTCCCTACTTTTTTTTGGGAAGCAACAGCTGTTGTTTTTTGCCAAGTCTCCCATCTCCTCTATTTTTGCCACATTTCCTATCCTCTATGTTTGCGAAGCAGCAGCTGCTTGTTTTTACACCTTTTCCTCTCTATGTTTGTTAAGCAGTTGTTGCTTTTTTTTGCCAAATCTCCCCTCTCCTCTCCTCACCTCTCCTTTGTTTTGCCGATGATGAAATTGTCTAAGTCCATACATTATATGGAATAAGAGCTGATGATCAAGAACTTATGAGGAACTTGGCATCATTAGTAGCCGCCCCTACATTACCTTCTCCTCTCTTCTCTGTTATGATGCCTTGATGCTCCAAGTTCAAGATCAGATGATGATTGACATGTTTCTGAGGCCTCTACTATTGCTACTTCTTATTTTTTTGACATATTGTTGTTTTATAGGACTACATTGTTTTATAGACCTTTTTTATTTCTTATACCTTCTCGTGTACCTAAAGCACACTTTCTTGCATCTATTAGAACAAAGCACGAAATAATGTCGCGGACACCAGACAGTGCAGCCCGATGCCCCGAGCATGATGAGCAGCCAACCCTTGAGGAGCAAGCACTAGAGGACCAGCTTACTCAGGAACAATTTGATAACGAGGTAGAAAAGGATTTAGAAGTGATGCTTACTCAGGAGCAGTGTGACGAGGAGGAAGGCCCCAAAGGAGAGGCTGCTGAAGGCAAAGAAGAAGAGGATGATGATGATGATGACTCAGAAGAGGGATATGAAAGTCCCGAGGATCCTTTCCCACGTGAAGCCAGAAGGAGGCCAACGGAGGAAGATTTGGACAAGGATTTTGACCCGAACGAGGAGGTAGGGAAAAAGCCTGAGCTTGTAAATTTTGCTAAAGCTTTGGCTGTGTTACCTCTACTAACACTTTGACCTGTCGTATATACAAGTCCCTCCTAAAACTCGGAAAAGACGACGTCGACGTCCGTGACATCTCGCTGGACAAGACGGGGTAGAGGAAAGGAGAGCAGAGGCAACAGCCACAGAGACGGATCACGATGCCTCTGTTCCACAACCTCAAGACACAACCACGACTACCAAGCCTAAGAGGAAACGAGGGGATAGAAAAGGAAATCTATATCCAGATAAGGCATGATATGTGATAACGGAGGTTGGGCCAGCATGGGAGATCCTTGAGCCGAAGGAATTAAGAGGACGATTCCGTAATGCGATTGGGGCCCTAGTAAGAGATAAATTGAACCTAGCAATCCCTAACTAGAAAGAGGTACCAGAGAACACAAAGAATGCACTATGGGATAGGCAGTTGAAGCTCAATTTTAGATTTCCGAAGGGTAAGCACGAATTGGTAAAAAAAATGCGATCAGGATGATGAGAGAGTCATTCCGACGTTGGAGGTCAGAGCTCAACACGAAGTATATCCAAAAGGGGTTAACTCCCTTCAACGAGTTCGGCAAAATAACTCCTAGTCAATGGGAGGAGCTCGTGGCTCAGAAGACTTCACCAGAGGCATTGGAGCTCAGTGCTCGTAACACCAAGCTGGCGAAGAGGAACAAACACCACCATCATCTAGGCCCTAGTGGCTACTATGCCAAGGAATAGCAGTTTAGGAAGATGGACGAAGAGGCCGTAGCTGCTGGGAATATCGATGTGATGAATTTGAAGGTACGCTCAAGGAACTGGATATATGCGAGGAGTACAGAATCATCCGACGGTAATCTTAAGTTTGATAAGTCGGAGACCCAAGAGGCGGTATCAAGGATACTGAAATATGCTGAAGACAAGGAGAAGGGCTCATTCAATCCTTCCAGAGAGAGGGATGAGCTTAGCCTTGGCTTGGGAAACAAGGAGCACACAGGCCGCACCAGGGGGCTAGGGAAAAGGACGACCTGGAAGCAAGGATTCGAAGAGGACAGACACATGTACAAGAAACAAGGCCGAGACCGAGAGACTAGTCTTGAGCTCTAAGTGAAGGCTCTAGTTGCGAAGGCGCTGGAGGAGTAAGGACTGTCTATGGAGCCACGGATATTAGTGATGCCGCCGGGAGAACTAGCATTAGTTGGCAGCCCTCCAAAAGTTCCTAGCAGCCAAGGTTCCACTGCAGACACAACCCCAGTCGATCGCATATGGGAACCAACTAGTTGCACCTTTGTGTTTCTCAGCGGCCAGCAGAACACTATGATGGAGGTGGCAACGGGTGTGGCACATCCTCCCGGTGGCTTACACCACAATAATAAGATACCGCCGGACTACACTAGGGTCGAGGTGCATATAGTGAAGCCCGAGTTTATGCAGTGGAGGATAGACTACACAACTCCTGAGGGCTGGTGTTACTCAGAGACGTTATGGGGCAGTTCATCCTCTAGCACAAACGGGACATTATATTGACTGCTTCTTCGCCGCCTCCCCCTTTCCCAAATTTGGAGCGAGTTGTTGAGGTTGAGGAGTTATTTTCACCGTCTCGTGACCCCCACATTCCTAAGATGCCACATTCTTCCCCGCCTCCTAGCGAGCATGTGCCATATGAGATGCCACAACCTTCTCTAGCTCATACTGAGCAAATGCACGATGAGATGCCACAGTCTTCTCAACAAGCACAACCGATACATGAACAACGAGTGTCTCCTGAAGAAGGTGATGCACAAGAAGATGAGGACGTGCCTGAATGGGAACTTTGAAAGAAGATTCCAATCAACATAAGGCCAGTTTATGTTCCGATCAAAGACGTCTCATCGGTGTCCAAGTGGTATTCCCATGACCAGTTCAAGCATGAGAACCAAGTTAAAAAAGTCCCATCACGGGGTTCTGAGGAGGCCGTCACTAGTAAACTCCACCAAATTGCAAAGCAGTATCCAAATATTGATGCCATCAAATGGTCAAAGGATTGCCCGAAAACATATGAAAGAGGCAAGCCCTTCCTACCAAACCGGGACATCCAGCGCCTACCACTTGGAATGAGAAGGTTCCATGATTGGTACTTGCGTGTTCTTCCAACGAGCATAGATATCATACAAGCATACTTCCCCACCGGCACATTTGGAAGCCCAGCCGAGAAAATTGTCTTTGACTTCAATAACATGCACACATGCTTTCACCTGGGAGAAATGAAGATGAATCTAATTCGCACATGGTGCCTGTAAGTCCTTGTCCTCCCGATATGATATGAATGTAATCTTTGAATTTTGTTGTAACTAACCCACGCCGTGATTTGTAGAATGCAAGTGCATATTGTCAAACAAATGCCAAGTGTGAAAGCCGGGTTTGTAGACCCTCAAGCTATAGCCCAAACAAATTTTAATTATCCTAAACGGTGGACACTGGATGCCAAAGAGCTAGTTGCTACAAAGACTCTTCGGGAGAAAGAGCGTATCCGTACGGCGAAACTAAGGGAAGAGTCCCTTAAGGTTGCGCCATACATTGCCCTGGCTTTCAAAAATCTCCAACAACACTCTACTATATGGCTACCATACAACTTCAAGTAAGTTCAACTCTATACTTAAAGCTTTGTTCGATATATTTTATTCGATGCAAAAGAGCTTATCTAGTTCTATGATTAAATCCATGCAGCAACCACTAGATTTGTATGGCCGTCGATGTCGGGAGGAGCATGGCATGGGTCTTTGATTCATTAGATAGGGACACGGTGACATACAAAGACTTCATATCGATTCTCAAGGTGTATACATATCGACAATCCTCATTAGCTTATATGTTTGTATACATACTTATAACGTTCACTTTTGGAAACTAACAAGTTGTATTTGCTAAAATAATTCGAACAGGGCATTTAGGTTCTATGTCACTAATCATCATAGAAGGCATGATCCAGCAAGGAAGGAAAAGTTGGCTATAAAAATACTATGTGCGGTAAGTGTAACTTACTTCTTCAGTACTCCGTTACATGGCTGTCAAAAGCATTACTTAACATTTTCATATGCAAAACACAGTGCCCCAAGCAGAAGCCTGAGAGTGTACATTGTGGATACTATATATGTTCTATGATGAGTAACACCGGTGCCTACAGGAGACACCCCTTAAGGGTAAGTTTGAACCTCTTCACCCATAGTATAAAAACTTCGTACATGGTATGAAATACTAAACCGAAACGTGTTCTCTTGTAGTGGAGAGAAGAGAAAGGAATGAAAAGAGACCCATACAAGGATGACCAACTCTTAGAGCTCGTCGACGACCTTTGCAACTTCATATTGGACCAGATTGTACACGTCAGAGGCGCCTACCATGACCGAGAGTCTGAGTTAGGTACAAATCCTCAGTACCAACACCTTCGTGAGACTGAAAGGCTAGCTCTAGGACGTTGATAACAATGTGTATGGAATTTGTATATTTAATGATGGATTGTATATATTCTTGTGAATTGGACTTGTAATTGTACTTTATAGAATACTCTTGTGCTTGTAGTCGCGGTCGCGGGGCGTTCGGCAACGCGAACGTGGTTCGGAACGTTGGTCGCGGGGAGTTCGGCAACGCGAATGCGGTTCGGAACGTTGGTCGCGGGACGTTCGGCAACATGATTTCGAATTGTAAATTTGAATTTTTTTTGCGGGAAAACATACTGTAGGGGTGGTTCTAGATTGAACTGCCCCCAAAAATACCTGTTTGTAGGGGCGGCTGGTACTACGAGCCGCCCCTACAAATCGATTTGTAGGGGCAGCTGGTAATACGAGCTGCCCCTATAAATCGATTTGTAGGGGCGACCTGGGAACCGCCCCTACAAATACATGATTTATAGAGACGGTTCGGTATGGGCGGCTAGCCAAACCACCCCTACAAATGGTTACAAGCCGTCCCTAAGAATCGATTTTGTAGCAGTGTCACCAATACGCCGATCCATACGGGTACGAGTACGGCGATACCTCAAATCTCAAAAACCTTGGCCAAAAATGAAGATTGAGGAGGCCAGACGAGAGGATTCGCAAGGTCAGTACCTGGCGTCTGGTAAAGCACCCTCCTGGCGCTCGGTGTCGCGCAGCGCGATCTTGGTGGCGGCGGGGCATGCACTCAGCATCGGCGAGGCGAGCACGTGCGGCAGCGGCGGCGGCGGCGCAGAAGAGGTGCGAGCGTACTGAAACGAAAACGAGCGGTCTGAGGAGAGAAAACTTGTATTCCAGGGGCCTTGAAACGCAGGAATTGTACAGACGAAAACCAATAGAAATACAAAAACAAAAATTCCTACATTTTAATAGACCAAAGCTAGGATGTTATTTTTTTTTGAAACTTAAAAACTAGGATGTTAATGGACCAACGTTACTGTGCATGCAGTGGGCTTCGTTTCGGTATGGCATGTCAGGGCATATTGGAAATTGTTTTTTCATCAAAAAATATTGGAATTTTTTTTAATTTTTAATCATATAATATTTTACTAGTGGCGGCCTTGTCCACCGTAATATTGTGTAAAACACGCCCAAATTGCTTGGCATTTTCTTTCACTGCTATGCATGAATACTATAAATCCAAGGGCTCTTAAATTTAGTTACCGTCCAATCCAAGAAATTAATAGCTCAAAAGAATGAGCCACTGAATTTTGTGTGGGATAAAAAATAATAAAAGAAAAAGACAAGGTATTATCCACCCACCGTGTGGAACGAACTCTGTCACGCTTCCACTGCCGCCGCCACGACGGCGGTGCTAAGGGTGTATTTGGGACCACTTATAATCAGATTCTTAGTGAAAATAATTGAGAATGCCATCGATTATTTTCAATTATTAGAGAATCGGACGATCAAAACAATCGAAGTTTAATATAGGTGTTTTATGTAGCGCGAGCTTACCCTCGCGTTTTTTCTACCAGCGAGAGATTTTCTGGGGTTGCCCTCCAGCTCTGTCGTGCCTGCCCCGCCACTCCCAGACTGCAGCCGAAAAGATGCGCTCTCAACTCAAAGAGATGGCAGGAGAAGTCGAAGGCGGCCGACTCCCTCAGCCCAAGGGGAGCGTCAAGTGTGAAGGATAGGAGTCTCCGACAGATGGCTTGGTCGCAGTAGATCTCTCGGGCAGATGGCCATGGGAGTGGCAGATGACCGAGGGGAGGGGAGCTGGACTCCCTTGAGCAAGAAGTTCTCTCAGGCAAATGCTCCCTGGAGCGAGAAGATAGCCTGAGCAAGGGAATGGCAATGGAGAAGATGAAAGGCACATAGAGGTGATTTGAGGAAGAAGGGCACATAGGTCCTTTTATATTGCCTAGTGCCATAATAATCAGGATTACCAACACACCGGATTCTTTATAGCAGCGCCACAGCAAAGGTGGAGACCTGTGCCGTCAGCGGTCGAGGCGATGACAGGGACCACAGGTCCTTGGGCAGTGCCTGCATCTTGCTCGTAGCTCGGAGATGAATTGACCTGCGCCGTGTCTGCCCCTTGCCGCCGCGTTTGCATCATGCTGCCGGTGGTCAGATCAGACGTGGCGGCAGGCCAGCTAACCCTAGCCATGTCGGGAACCCTGCGGCAGCTGCGGAAGTTTGCGTGGTTTTTTCCGCGGTCGCTCGAGCGAATAATTGATGGAAAAAACAAATGAGCTGAGGATCGAACTGTGGCTGCTAGGCACAGGCGTGGGGGCTTGGCGCGGGCGTGAGAGATGGCAAGGGGCCGAGGACTACTATACATGTGATCCTGATCGTTAGATTTGAGTGAGTAGGGAGAGAGGACTCAGATTGAGTAAGAAGATAGAGGACTCAGAAACAATCTAGACGGTAGACGGTTGATTTCTATGTTACTGTTTCTCTAGGTATATTTTTTGGGATGTGTGAAGGGGGCCATCTTAGCGGCGAGGTTCTCTTGGGTAGACTTAGCATTGAAAAAGATGGTGCTTTAGTAGAAGTAGAATATATTTTCTGGGGTGTGTGATGGGGGCTCAGCGGGGGAGCTTTTTTGGGTAGACTTAGTATAGAAAAAGACAGTGCTTTAGTAGAAGTAGAAATAGGTTAGTATATTCATGTGGATCTAGAACGAAATATAGCAGCATGTATGCAACAAAAAGAACCCTCTTTTGTTGAGTCCGCATCAAACAAATGCTCATTACAGTGCTTAATGTGGGCAACAGCATGTATGCAGCAAAAAGTTCTCCTTGCACATGTTCTTGCAATCATGAGTCAAACAGAATCTGTTGTTGTAGCAGTAGCATGTCACGGACTTCTTTATTTGGCATAATTTGTTTACAACGTCTCAGACACTTTGTGGTGGTGACGATGGCACTAGGCGGTGGTGGATGCGACCTGTGGTGATGATGGTGGGATGTCTCAAACAAACGACTGTGCTGGTGATGGCGGCACTGGCTGTGGTGGTGGAGACAGGCACATGGTGATGATGGTGCGACATCTCAGACAAATGACGTGGTAGTGACAACGCCAAAGGTGGTGGTGGTGGCGACTTGTGGTGATGATGATGTTGTGATGTCTCAGACAAACGGCGTGGTGGTGACAATGGCACAGGCAGGTGGTGGTGGTGTCGACATGTGGTGATGATGATGGTGTGATTTCTCAGACAAACGACGTGGTGGTGACAATGGCACCAGCGGTGGTGGTGGTGATGCCAGTGTGACATCTCAAACAAACTTCTCGGTGGCAATGACGTTACTGGAGGTGGCGTAGGTGACTTGTGTTGATGATGGTGCGACGTCTCGAACAAATGGCGTGGTGGTGATGATGGCACAGATAGCAGCTATGGTAACCTGTGGTGATGATGGTGTAATGTCTCTATCAAACTGCGTGGTGGTGATGGCAGCATTGGCGGTGGCAGAGGCGACCTGTGGTGGTAATGGTGTGACATTTCAGACAAACTGCGTGGTGGTGGTGATTCCATTGGCGGCGGCGGTGGTGATTTGTGATGATGATGCCATGCCTCGAGCTGGTCTTGGCCTAGACATGCATGCAACATAATACAATATAATCAAAACATGTTGATTGGTACTCCATTAGTTCCAAATTATAGCTCCATCAAAATTTGTTCAAAGTAAAATTTCTTTAATTTTGATGAAGTTTAGAGAAAAATGCTCCAACATGTAAACCTTCATATTACTTTTATTAAATCCTTCAGGACATATGTTTTCATAGTGTGTTTTATTTGGACTTGTACTAGTTTATATTTTTTTCATAACAAACTTGGATGAAGTAATTAGAGTCGTTTAACTTATAACACAAAGCCAAAGGGAGCTATTCTTTGAAGGAAGGGAGTAACATGTAACAATCACTAGTAGAGAAACGGCCTTTCATCCCATGGCCAAAAAGTATTTAGTCCCGGTTTAAAAATTGCAACCATGGCTAAAGGGAGGACTGGACCTTTAGTCTCGGTTTGTAATACAAACTGGGACTAATTCTACCCTTTAGTCCCGGTTGTAATGGTTACCGAGGTGTGTCAGAGGCACGTCAGTGCGAGAATCTTTAGTCCCAGTTTGAGACATGAACCCGGACTAAAAGTGTGACTTTTAGTCCCGGTTTGAGACACGAACCTGGACTAAAGGTACCTTTAGTCCCGGTTTATGTCTCAAACCCGGACTAAAGGTGTCTCCAAACTGAATTTAAAAGGAAAGCATATCTTATCTAAGTTAGATGTGTGGTGGTAGGTGAGATGATAACGCGTGCAAGAGCTGAAATGGGAGGTCGTAGGTTCGAATCTCCACAGCTGCAACTTTTTTTTTACCCAATAAACACCTCTACTCCCGGTTGCTCCCGGTTGGAGGAACCGGGACTAAAAATCAAGACCTTTAGTCCCGATTGCATAGTCCCGGTTTCAAAACCGGGATTAAAGGGGGTTGAGAACCGGGACTACAGCTAGGTTCTCTACTAGTGAATGCAAAGTATAAGTAATTATATCTCTCTCTATGTATACCTTGCCATGATGGAGTGGTTGAATAAATGATCATATGTATTAGGAAAATAGCACTTGTCAGGTATACATTGCTCATTGTATAGCACTTGGTGACTGACGCCAGAGGACAATACTACTCTTTTCTTTTTTCCTCCTTATTTCCCTGCTTGCCCTTATTTAGGGATCAGGAGTGGTGTGCATTGTATCTGTATTTTCTGCTGCGTTAGTGTGTAGGTGTTTATATAGGAGCACCCCAAACCATTGGCCCTATTCGCTTTGCTGAAAAGTCATGGCTGAAAGTACGGTTCGCTGATTTGTTATAAGAAAAAACACTGTTCGTTTGCTGAAATAGTACGGCTCATAAGATAAGCGAACAGGGCCATTGGGTAAGATTTTTTAAAAAAAGGGGCGTACCTAGTGCAGAGAGCTCCCACTCTGTGCGGGGTCTAGGGAAGGGTGTCAGTGGCAAGCCTTACCATCGCTTGTGCAATGCGAGGAGACCGCGACTCGAACCCGGGACCTTCCGGTCACAGGCGGTAAGACTCTACCGCTTGCACAAGGCCCACCCTTCATTAAGTAAGATTTAATGTCAAAATTTATTTATTTCTACCTCTATCTCTATCTATATCTATATCTATATCTATATCTATATCTATATCTATATCTATATCTATCTATATCTATATCTATCCTTATATCTACATCTGTATCTATATCTCTAACTCTATCTTTATCTCAGTTTCTATCTCTATTTATCTATCTATCTCTACCTACCTAACTTTTTATCTGTATGTGTGAGTATCTATCTATTTGTCCAAAACTTAACAAAAATAAAAAATATATTTATGTCTATATCTCTGCTCTCTCTCTATCTCTATCTGTCTATCTATTTGTCTGTCTGTCTATCTATCTATCTATCTATCTGTCTGTCTGTCTGTCTGTCTATCTGTCTGTGTATCTATCTTTCTTTCTTCTATCTATCTATCTATCTATCTGTCTGTACTTACCTAACTATTTGTTGTAACAATCTATCTCTTTGTTTATCCGTCTATCTATCTATCTGTCCAAAAATAATAGAATTGAAAAATCTATTTATATATATCTATATCTCTGCTCTATCTCTATCTATCTGTATCTACCTATCTATTTGTTTTGTGTATGTATATATGTATTTATTTATTTATCATCTATCTGGATGGCACTAGCCTTCAATGCGCAATGACGCTTGTCTATCTTATGTATTTAACTATAGTAAGACCATCAAGAGTAAATTTACTACCTTGTCCATCCACAGCCGTAAATATACTACTTTGTTCACCTACCACTATAGGACCTAATGTGGATGTCTAGAACGTATGAATTTTGGCTCTCGTAATTGTAAAACCAAATAGACTTGTCTAGGGCAACCATAAAACATGTTATGATCATGCAGAGAAGTAGAAAATCAACTATTTTCATCTGCAATCATATAACCTATTTAGCATTAACAGATCGTCCAACTATGTAGCGGTAAATCCAGAACTTGTCGCCAAATGCCAACTTCTGTTATCTTATAGAAACCTTGAGATATATATTGGTTTCCATTGAACACGGAATACTCTAGTTTCCAATGCACAGTCATTGTCAGTTGCCGATAGACGAAATTTTTACGTTTACCAATATAGAATAATGATGTCATGACCATATTAGAAAATTGAGTTAAAACTGAATATGCAAGAGTCCTATTACTCCCATATTTGATCAAATAGACTATATCGAAATGGCACTTTACTATTCATCCAGCACTAGGAAAACCACTGTTTGGCAATGCTGCTTTTGGAGCTTGATCCTCGGCACATTGACCAAGTGAGTTTGCTATATCTTGTTAGCTTCTATACTTCACTACAATGGTCATATGCACATACTTTCTTTGTGAACTGGCGGAAAAAATTATTCTGTCCATTTCAAATTGTAAGCCATTCTAGTTTTTCAGATACATAGTTTTTTTGCTAAGCACGTGGATTTACGCTAGATACATAGCAAAAGTTATGTATCTAAAAAAAAGCCAAACTAGTGTAATTATCTAGACATGCTGGAGAAGAACATGTGATATTCTGTAGAAAAAAGGGGACACACACTATATGTGTATTCAGAATTTGAAATTTGATTTTTCAATTTTGTTGGGACAATATTTTAGAGATGGCTGGGAACCACAGCCGCCATTGGAAATCCATATCTACAGGTGGCTCATGTTCCTAGCCGTCTCAAAAAAAAATCAAATTCTACATGCGGCTGGGTAGCCATCTCTAGAAATGATTGATTTCTAGACACACGTAAGAAGAGACGGATGAAAGATCCACCTCTATAAATCCTTTCTAACAGCCATGAAAGATCGTTTCCATTGTAATGCAGGCGCATGCAAGCGGCACGGTGTGCTCAGGGGGGCAAGCATGGGCGGCGAGGCAATGTGGTGACGGGTGGCTCTCCTGGGATGCAAAAATGGGGTCGAGCATAGGCGAGTGGAATGGCACGCGGAAGGGCTAGCATCGGCACAGTCGAGTCAGAGCGGAGTGATGGCTGAGATGGAGTGGTGCTGTTGGTCTGCGGTTACGGGTAGACGGGAAGAGCACGAAGGTAATGGCGTGTAAACCGCAAGTTTGGTGTTTTGTGAGGGCTCCAGGAGGAAGATGGGAAGATGAAACAACAAAGATGGCGGCACGGAGATGATGAGCTCTCCCACTCTATCTTTTTATCAGGCACTACTAACAGAGTGGGTCTAGAAGGACCATATGCGGGCCCACATAATAGATTGGGTTTCCACAGTAGGCCCAAGTGATTGGATTGCTTAAGCAGGGCCGATCATCACACAGAGCGAGGGGAGTACTCGAGGCGGCTGTCAGCCAATCCTAAAACTGTGATACATGAGTATCCAAAAAAGGCCATGGTACTAGAGCGAGCTTCTAATCGATCCTGTAAGCATGCCCGCCAGGGAATCCCAGAAAGCGACCTATCAATTCAGACAAGTGCCTAGACAATCTTTTTTTGTGATGCCTAGGAAGTTGTGGGTGCAAAGGTTTATTTCTTAGTGCGTGAAGGAGTGCTGTCGGTTTTTTGGCTACCAGTATAGCGTTCCTGCCAATATTTTTGTACCCGTCAAGAATTTGTGAACGGTTCCTATAGGTTTGGTTAAATTTGTGACAGTTTATGAAAATCGACAGGAGTATTCTAGACCACTCATGTCAATTTTTTCAGCTTACAGGGTCTAGTCTGTGTTTTTATCGGTTTTAGGAAAACCGATGGCAGCAATCAAAACGTCAGGAAAAAACCCAGCTATGGTAGTGAAAGGTTTTTATGTAGATACCTTGGATTGCAAAAAATCATATGATTTCATTTAGAAATGGTAGTGAAAGAATCATCTTCTTCTATTAATGAAAATACTCCGGCTCCGGTAATGAAAGGTTTTTATATATGTATCTAGATATTGTCTAGATGCATAGCAAAAAAAAGTCAAAGCGACTTATAATTTGGAACAGAGGGAGTAGTTTAGATTCCTTTTTGAGGTGGACCAAATTGACAACTCCCTCTAGAAATAATGGAAGCTAAAAAGCCTAGCTCTGCCTCTAATATTGGCATTTGTAGAGGCAGTTTGACTTGCGAGACACCTCTAAAAATAGGGATTATTTTTAGAAGGGTATTTTGATGGAGCCGTCTCCGTTAAAAGAAAGAAGACGTCACTAAAAATGGATTCTGTTGCACTAACCAGTGTGCTTCTACTCGCAGCATACAAGAGCTTGTGCGTGCCATTATATACTAACAATATCACTAGCAATCCGTACTCGAGTACACCTTTTGGTTATAGAAATGCAAATTTATTTTAACATGCATGCTTGCATCAGACTTCCTGTAGCACCACAAACCTGTTTTACAGCGGGAATATTCCTTGCATTACAATGTGCGTTGCTAATTAATTGTTACAGCAGCACTCATGTGGATTCACATCTATCGGATTTACAGCGCGAATATTCCTTGCGAAGGGATTGACACTTCCTCACCGCAAAGGATCACAGTTTGGTTCCGTGTAGCACGTTTCTGATGGTGGTGGTGGAGAGCAATGGCGACCAAATTTGGAGCAGCCTATACAAGCAACGGAACGTAAAGCAGACAAGCATTGCAGACGAAGACGAGTAAGTAAAATTAGGGGGTGCTTACTATTTCCAGCTTGGCAAGTTGAGCAGCTGGAGGACATGATGGTAACAACCAAGAAAACAGCAGAGGTCATGTACATGATCCATGACGAGAGCCATCTGGAGGAGAAGAATACCACTTTATAGTTGTGTGGAAGTGAGGATTACTTCTTTATTTACCTGTGTGTTTATATATACGAGAACCAACCAGCTGCAAATGGGGTGTTTGGTTTGTACTAATATGAGGAATGGAGTCATTATTCAACCAAATTTGAGGAATGAACTTATGATGCATCACGTTATTTAGAATGGTTTGATTTCTCGAACCAAATACCCTATAAATGTTGTCCACTCCTATCGCATACTATATACATTTGTTAAAATATCCAGACTATGAATTGATACTTTGTTAGACCGCTGAAATAAATATGTGGGTATCCAATTCACATGTTTGGCACCTCGACGATATGGTCTTCATTTGTTTGATTTCTAGCTTTGCTGGGACTCTTTTTTTCTTAGTTTTATTTATAGAGGTAATTAATAGACTTACATCCTTGAATTTTGCTTTATATGTGTAATAAATATCGCAACGACTATAAGGCCTTCATTTGTTTGATTTCTCGCTTTGTTGTGACTCTTTTTTAGTTTTATTCATAGAGGTAACTAAACACTTACATCTTTCAACTTCCTAGAATTTGGCTTTATATGTGTAATAAATATCACAACTACGAGAGTGCTTTTTGGGGACGGTTGCAAATAGTCTCTAGGGGCAGCCGCTCCTACCTATCTATCTCTACAAATCATCGATTAGCAACTCCTACAAGTCGATTTATAGAGGCAGCGGGAAACACGAGTCATCCTAGAAATCGTTTTCGAGAAATCATAAATTGAGCCAAAAATATAGCAAAAATGTTTAGGGGGAGGCCCCCACCAGACAGCCACTTGTGCGATATTTCGCACACGTGCGACCATGGGGGTTCGAACCTCAGGCCCAGGCGCCCTCTGCCTTGCTACTCCAACAAATCAACCCTAAAGTCACTTGTGACTAAAAGTCATGAACATTCCCCTCGTATTCACTTCATTCGATTTTAAAATGGGTACTTGGCATCCAAAACAAACTAAAATAAAAAAGTTTTCAACTACAAAGTTGTAGATATCGCTGAGCACTACAACTTTGATGTTGGTCGTTCCTACATCCAAGGTCGTTTAAAAATTTTGAATTTCAATTGTGAGAAATTGAAACATAATTTTCCTTGGAGAAATAATTTCAAATGAAAAATTTGTCAACTACAAAGTTGTATACTCTTTGAGGTTTACAATTTTGGTTTTTGTCATTTCTCCATCCTGTGGTCATTTCAGAAATTTGAATTTCAAATATGTAAGGACTTCAAACTAATTTTTTCGATAATAGATCATTTCAAATGAAAAATTTGTCAACGGCAATGTTTTATATCGTTTTAGGATCCATAACTTTGTTTTTGGTCACTTCTCTATCCAAGATCGTTTAAAATTTTTGAATTTTTAAATGTGAGAACTTCAATAAAATTTGTTGGATCCAAATGATTTCAAATGATAGACAACTTTGATATAAAGTTTTTCTTCGTCTGTTTTTGTTTGAAAAAGTCATGAACTAGCTGCGCATATTTTTTAGAGATAGCTTTAGATCCACCCATCTCTAGAAATCCATTTGTAGAGGCTGCTGGATCTACAGTCATCTCTAAAAAGAGGGCCCTACAACTACATTTATATGATGGCTTGTTTCGCATTCATGTCTCATATGTTGTACAGGAAATAGAAGGCATCTTTCATGGTTTGTATGACCAAAATTTGACATGTTTTATAATTTTCTCTTAACCACCAGATGCCCTGATTTGGCCATGGCCAATTTTTTGTTTGGCCAGCCTGCGTCACAATCCAAACAAGCCCAAAATATTGTTCCATAGTTTATTATGAAAATTTAATTATTCCTCAATTTTTAATGACATAGGGCTTAGAATTTTAATTTAAACATGCAAATTATATTTATTACTGAATTTACGTTAAAATTTTGGTTCTTGGAGAAATTTCTCTAATATTATATATATGAGAACATATTTTCTCTGATATTGTTTACAATTTCTAGGAGATTTAACTTTCTCTGATATTATATACAATTATGGAAAAAAAATTCAAATGATGAGAGCGCGAGCAAAACAAAAGCAAACATATTCTATTTTATTGTCATCATCAAACATGCATACGGATTCATTAAACAGTCCTCTACTCATTTGGGCACGAGTAAAACAAAATTTAATTACTCATCAGTTTTTGGATGACATATTCTCAGAATTTTATTTAATCTATACATGCAAAATATATTTATTACTGAATTTACGTTTAAATCATGTGAGCATGCATTGAAGGTGATGCAAAACAATGGTTGGTGCCTACCGATTGCACGAACGCAACAAGTGGATGTGGAAGATATGAGTCCCACAACCAAGAAAACAGCGATGATTACGCTCATGATGATGAGCGCCATGGGGAAAAAGCTGTGAAAAAACTTCTCTGAGAATCTTTATTTTCTTCACCATTTCAGTAAGTGTGCAGGTCTTTATATATATTATTACACAGAAGAAGCAATCCACTATCCTGTAGTATGAATGATGAATCTAATCAGATATTCTCCATTAGTGCTTTGATCTCTCGATATCCAGATTGCATAGATATACCGTCTGAGGATGGAATAATAATATTGGAATTAATATCCAAATTTTATATTCATTTGTGCAATCCATGGGCCAGGTTTCATTTTCTCTCGCAAACTGAGCTACCTTGTTGTGGAACCTACCCACACAGGTTCAAGTCCTCGACTTGGTACGGGTACTCGTATTTTCTGGATTTATTCTAGGATCTAACGGCGTTGCACTTTCAGTGGTAGGCGATGTTCCCGTCGACAGCGAGGCGCCTGTGGTGACTTCGTCAATCTTGAGATGTACCGGCATAGTCTTTCGGCGGTGCTCATAGGAGTAGGGTTTATGTACGTGTGTTCATAGGGGTGAGTGTGCGTGTGTGTTGAGTGTCTGCGTCTATACTTGTGTAATTCGCAAAATATAAGTTTTTATTTTCTCTTTGCAAGTGCTATTATTCGCTTGTGCTTATTTATCAAAGCAATAAATACTAGGATATATAGTATCTTCAACCATTTAGTAACTAATTAATTTGCATCCCTCAAGAAAAGATCCTTCGATATCTCAAGGCCTGTCGGCTCCAAATCTTGATCGAAAAGTATAAATATGTGAATATCTTCTCAGACTCATGAATTCTAATAAGTAAATTAATGCATTAAATCTCCACCATCTAACTTATTATTATATTTTTTTCTCCAATAAAAAATGGTTTCATATCTGAATACTTGGATTCCATATACTATTATACTACTAGACTAGAATAAATATGTTAACATCCAATTCTCATGTTCATATCACTACTACAAAATTGATTTTTAGCAATGCATCTACTTTTAGTAGAGGCGGCTCTATCTCAAATCATATCTAAGAATAGTTTCCGAAACGACCTACCTCTAAAAATCCATTTTTAACATGAAAATTATATTTATTACTAAATTTATGTTTAAATTGTTTTACTTGGTGATGTTTCTCTGAGTATATATATATGAGCACATATTTTCTCTGATATTGTATACAGTTTCTTGAAGTTTTTTCTTTGATATTATATACAATTATGGAAATAAAACTTCAAATGACGAGAGCGCGAGTAATACAAAAGCAAACTTATTTTATTTTATTGTCATCATCAAAACAGTCCTCTACTCATTTAGGCAGCAGCACACCCCTGGAGGCCCAACACTTTTACAGTAGGCCTTATCGCTCCTGTGGTGTTCGTGCTCGCATAACCTGCGGCACCCATCCGCGTTACATTACAGGGAGCTCCGTGCCTGCACACATGCATGGAACCAACACAAGAAGAAGAATTGTTAGTTACAGTCAGCAAAATCGTGCATACCGATTGCAGCAACGCAACATATGGATGTGGAAGATATGACTCCAAGAACCAAGAAAACCGTGATGATTGCACTCTTCATGATGAGCGCCATGAGGAGAAGCTGTGAAACTTCGATTCTTGTGAGGAGGGTAATGTGTATTTCTTCTCCATTTCAGTACCTGTGCGCAGGTGTTTATATATTACACAGAAGACGAAGTTAACTACTATCCTGTAGATATGAACGATTTTAGTAGTTTTGTTGTCTTATGAATCTAAGATATTCTGCACTAATGCTTTCATGTCGCACATTGCCATATACCATCTTAGGCTGCGATAAATGTCTGGAGCTCTCGGTGTATTTTCGGCGAGGCGTACGCACTCAGACTGCCTTGGTCCAGCCATTTTGGCCGGAGTGAGTCTGACGCATTTTGGCGCTCTCTGGACCTCTCTGGACTACGTCGGACCCTGGTGAGGCATGGTCCAGCCAGGTTAGTCCGGCGCTGGGTCCGACGGTGTCTGAGTGCACGGCATAGAGCCATAGGCTAGCCAACGGTCGGCTAGGACACGTGGCAGCGCGACATTGAAAGCGGCAAGGCGTCGGACCGGAAGCTCATGGTCCAACAGCCCCATGTTTGATGCCGTTTGAGCCCAACGGCTATGTGAGCTCTTGTGGTCTATTTAAGGGGCTTGGCCGGCCACAGCTCACTCTCTTGTCTATTTTTATAGCTCATACAACCTTAGTAGGGATGAAAATGGATCGGATACAGACGGATATCACCGATATTACATTTGTTTTCATATTTCTGTCCGGATTCGGATTCGAATACGGATAGTGTCAACTATGTCGGATAGGATACGATTGGATATCGACATCATAAATATGCGATTTGAGTATTCGGATATGGATACGGTATCGGATGTTGAATATTCGGACTCGGATACAGACAGATCTCAACCCCTCTAAATGGATTCAGTTTCGAATACGGTCGGAAAATATCCGTACCGTTTTCATCCCTACTTCTGAGCCTAGCCTTTCACCTCTCACTCACTTCCTTTGATTTGTTCATCATTTAGTGAGAACTGAAAGCATCCAAGTGCATTGCTTGAGTGATTGCATCTAGTGGCACTTGATTGTGTTTCACTGCAGATATCTCTTGTTACTCTTTGTGGTTGCCGCCACCTAGACGGCTTGGAGCAGCGGTGATCATTGAGCGGTGGGTGGTGATTGTCTTTGACTCCGATCAATGATATTGTGAGGGGTTCTTGTACTTATTCTCTGGGGGAGCGTCAAAAGCAACTCTAGTGAATTGATCGTGACTTGTGTACTCTCATCTTGTGTTGGTTCTTACGGTGCCTTTGTGTAAGGCTAGGCGTCTAATGCCTATTAGCATGTGAGCCATCAAGTAAGTGTGTCGTCATAACAATGACGTAGATTGCCGGCAAGCAATTGAAACTTAGGGATAAATCATTGTGTCATCTTGATTATATTGTGATTGATTTGTCTCTTGCCGGTTCGTTATATCACTTCTACACTTGCTCTTTTTTTCATACATATCTTGTGTAGTAGTAGTGTACCTTGCTGGTGTAGCTTAATTGTGTAGCTTAAAAGTTATTAGTTGTATCTCTTGTTCTAGATAGCTCACTAGCTTGTTTAGTACTCCCTCCATTCCAAATTATAAGTCGCTTTGACTTTTTTGGTACATCCATTTTACTATGCACCTAGATAAATAATTTGTCTAGATACATAGCAAAATAGGATGGACCAAAAAAGTCAAAGCGATTTATAATTTAGAACGGAGGGAGTAGTGACATAGTTCCTCCTTCGACCTCTAGGAAGCCTTCAACTCCCCACGCAAGCGCTGCACCTCGGCCTCCGTCGCTTCCAGACAACCATGGTCGGCAGTGCCTCCTACTTACTTCTGATAGGCCAGGCGCAGGAACCGAGACTTCATCATCAAAATCCGCATCTACCCCTACACGAAAAGAGGCGATCACACGATCGCACAAAGAACAATGCAGCTACGACGAAGTCAGAAGATCGGAGGGCCTACCTGCACCCTGGACCATCACGTTGTCGGTCATCTGATGCTAGGCCTCCGCGCCCAGCCGGGGGACCGCAGCGACCGCGTCGCCCATTTTGTCTAAGGATGCCTGGACCCCTTTGCGACTTCGGGCGAAAACCTTCCTCGTGGCCCGCTCAGCTATGTCATCGACCACAAACAATGCCTCACTAGAGTTAGTGGGATGGGGCCACACGAAGAAGACCTCACCTCGATCGGGTTCCTCCTCATGGCGGACAGGAGCCACCATGCTCGAGCCTCCAAAAGTCACCTCTTTAGGAGGGGGGTTGACAGCGGGCGATGAGCCTGCACCCCCTCTGAGGAAGCTACAGGGCGATGTACATCAACAGGCAGGGTTGCCCACTGTAACATTGCACCGGCCCAAATACGATCCACCACCACAAAGGAGCTTTCCTCGAGGGGCGAGCACTAGGGCTGCAACGGGAGGGAGCCCGGCCATCGTCCCCAAGATAGCATTGTCGCCTGACAACTCTGGCCGCATGGGAAGGCACGCACCGTTGCTCGAAGGCCACAGAACTGAGAGCCACAGAAGGGGGTCTCTGCATCATGAAGATTGACAGGATCAGACAACCGAGCGCTGTCAACAAAGAACAACTAGGAAGAAATCAAAAGAGCGACATACCAAGTGGAGCGATCCATGAAAGGCTGGCATGATCTGCTTTTCCACGTCTAGTTCCATGGAGGGCAGTCATGGCAGGGGGCACCACCACTGACACCTGCTGGGCCGGAGGCCCGCGAGGAACCACCTGGTAGCGTCGGGGGCATTAGCCTCCTCCGTGCCACGATCCTTAGTGGCCCCCGCATCCCTATGGAGCACCAGGGATGCGGGGTGTTCAACTACCGCGTCATCAAGAATATGCTGGAGGAGGTCTTGGTCCTCTCCTCTTGGTGTCTCCAAGGAAGGGCGGAGAATCTTGCCGTCCATCCTGGTCGCGGTGCCCACCTCCGCCGCACTCTCGGCACCTTTTTCCTACACCGGGGCCTCAAGGCCTGCTAGGAAAATGGTGGCAGAAGCCATGCATGAGGAGTCTAGGCCACCAACAATGGCGGCGCAAGGACGCTTTGGGCTCGGCCCCCTTAGCGGCGATGAAGCCACCCGCTTCTGAGTGGAGCCCTCTTCGGCTATGACATCAGCCAGGCACTCAGCATCGCTCATCCTGGTGCCATCGCTGGATCCTTGTGAGACACCGAGGGTGCCCCGAAAGGCCGCTAGGTCCTCATCCTATTCCTCAGAGCCCTCCTAGTCATCGTCATCGCCCTCATCTGACCATGAAACACTGTGCTTCTAACGCTCCATATGCTTCACCTCCCACTTCTGCCTAAGGTGTTTTCACTCCTCGGCGGCCGCCTTTTCCTAGATGGCGCGCTCAACGCCTCTAGGACAAGGGAGATGAAAACAGGAGTTGAACGAGGGCACAGGCTATGGAAATGAAACTAATCAGCCAACAACTTTCGACAAAGAAAGGGAAATGAGTCAAGGCAGCATACCAGATTAGGCCGAAAGTTCACTGAGAATGGCTCCACCGCGCCTCCAGCTGTAACAACAGTCCCGGAAGAAACCAGCCCTCCGACCCATTTTGCGACCTCAGAGGCCTCAAGCATCTCCATGTTCTCGCGGTTGGGTCCTCGACCCAAGAATAGTCACACATTAAGGTAACCCATTGCTTCAACAGTTGAACCCGCCGCTCAACCATGGTTCGCAGAACCCACAATGCCATCCAAGCTGGCTGACACCCGGCCCTTGAGGATCTCAATGATATCCATCACCTTTGACAACCGTGTTCTATCTCACCCCCAATGTTGATGGTCACTAAACACCTAATTTGACCATCAACATTCTGACCAAATCATGGTAAAACAACTCACATATGCCATATTATGTTTGTAATACACCTAGTTCCACTTGTACATGATAAAGTTATTTGTATTGAGGAAAAATCACAAAAATGGACAAATACGAAGCATAGAAGGCAAGTGGACGTGGCAAGGGAACCACTGGGCTCACATGCCATGTCATGCGATCGTGTCCAACGTCGGTCCGATGGCCACCTAGGCCCCTTCCACGTCACTGGTCCGTGGGAAAGCCTCCTCACTGCTTCTCCAGTGTTGATCAATGGAGGTTTGATCCAAAGGTGCACAGTTGAGCTACCTTGGATCCACGGTCCCACCATCATACACTTGGAGGGGGCAAAACCGACCTCCCAACCGCCTCACCAACTAGGAAACCGACTTACCTACCATGCAACTTGCCATCTAGGGGCCATCTAGCATCGTTGGATGACAAGGTGGTGGGATGGACGGTCGGCCGACGCCCCTTGACATCGCCCGATGGCCAAGTCACCCCAAACCACCTCATCTTCACCTACAAGTACCGCATGCCCTCTACACACTATAAAAAAGGGTTGCCGGTGCTCGGTAGAGATCATCACTTAGCAGCTCTCAAGCATTCCAAGTTGTTCCAAGCTCTCCAAGAGTAGTGGCTTAGAAGTAGTAGCTAACTAGTAGTTAAGAGTAGAGTGGAGCTCTCCTCGGAGTCTAGAAGAGTCTTCTAGTCTGGTATAGCTCCTCTTGTAATCTTTCTTTTAGCATTTACTTTATATAGTACTTTACTTTGTCAAGTACTTTATTCAGTAATATAGCTTTGCTTAGTTCAAGTCCTGTCTTGCTCTTGTATATCATTAGTGAGCCTAGGTGATTGTCCTTTGGCATTTGCATCATTATTATCTTAGTGTTTAGTTCATTCATCGTTAGTACTTGTCCTACCATCTGGTTAGGGTGTTTCAATCTCATTTCACTGGAGCTTGGATCGAAATAGCGAGTTTATAGATTAAGCGTGGTGCTTAGGCTATATCTTACTTGCAAGTACGCCCCTCGTACTAAGGACACTCTCACTATCATTAAGTTACTTTTGTTGCATTAAGATTACATACTCTACTTCTTACACTCAGCTACACTACACTTCTAGTTACCTCTGTCTGCGTGATCAACAAATATTTTTATCTTTTTCAGTCCATCATCCATACTACCCTTAGTACCCCCATGTTGCTAAACCCACCTGCCTTGTCTACCTAGCCACAATTCCTGACACACCAAACCACCTTCCTTTGGGAAAATATAAATTCAGCACTCGGTACTCACCGAGTGAAGTGCTACACAATAGTTCTGTGTGCTTGCAGAATCCCCTTTCCTATATACACACTTATGAACCATCATCAACGGGCATTTCTAGCACCGTTGCTAGGATATACTCCTAGTAGTGATGTTAAGAAATGCCAACAAGGATTTTTGGCACCGTTGCCGGGGCCGGCAACTAGTGCGTGTTACCAATCTGTCGTTAGGTTCTGCTAGCTAGTTATTCGTCTTAGCAACTCTTCTTTTCCTTTTTTATTTTCTTTTTAGTTACCTTCTTTTCTTCCTAGCACGATCATGGCCAATAGGACCATCCATGAGTTTTCTACCCCTTCGTCTGCTAATGTAGCCACTGGCCCCGACGTCATTAATGTGGACACTTACTTTTAGCTTAAGCCCGCATTGATCATGATGGTGCAAGTTAGTCCTTTTTGTGGTAAAGCCACGAAGATGCTAATGCGCATCTCCAACATTTCTTGGAGATTTGTAGCACCTTTACCATTAAGGGAGTGACCTAAGAGGCCATACGTCCTCGTCTTTTCCCCTTTTCTTTGTTGGGAAAAGCAAAACAATAGTTCTACTCGAATCGCAATGCTGTAGATACATGGGAAAAGTGTTCCAACGCTTTCCTTGTTAAGTCTTCCCGATGGGTAAGACCAATGCTCTTCGCAATAAAATCTCTAGCTTTCAATAGCAAGCTGATGAGTCAATTCCTAAAGCCTAGGAATGAATGCAAGAGTATGTCGCTGCAAGCCCACACCATGGTATAGAAGACTGGCTTTTGATCTAGAACTTCTACCATGGCTTAGTCCCATTGGATAGGAGCCATTTAGATGCTACCGCTGGAGGAGCCTTCTTTTCGCTTAATGTCACAGATGCCAAGGCATTGATCAACAAGCATTTCAAGCGTCATTGATTGGATATACTCCTAGTAGTGACATTAAGAAATGCCAATACCCAACTCCACGAAGTCAACCCCACCGACGTGGCACTAGAGAAGGGAGGAAGGGGGTGGCAGCATCGTCCTAAATGTAGAACTAGTTTTTGTGCTAGCCAATGTTCAAAGTCCTAAGCGGTAGGCATGGATAATTGCGAGAGACCCCATGGCGCACCTAGAGGTTTATCCCGCCCATAGGAGCAAGCACACCACCGTTAGAACCATGCACCTTGCGGGTCTTCACATCAAAAATCCTCTGGAATAGGACCTTTGTTGGGTGTTATCCCTAGGAAGTCCTCACACACGACGACTGAAGGCCTACCAGTTGCGACACCACATTGGGAGGAAGGTGCTACATCTAGACACCAGTACTCTCAAAGTAAGCCATGGAGGAAGTCAGACACTGGAATCAGTGAACCCACTGCTTGTGGAAATCGGTGATCGACATCACCTCCCCGGGTTGCGGAAGGGGGATCACCTCGCTGGCATAAGCCCTCCATCTAGCAACCTCCTTTGGCAGAAGGATTCTCCCTCACCACGAGATGCTAGCAACTTTGCCTTTGTCACCATTGAAGGTACCCATTCTCCAATCTTGCGATGCAGGCAGAAGATGGGGCTATGGCAGGCAGAGCAGATGGTGACAACGGTGACATGCACGATCTAGAGGTGACCCTTGCGAACTCACCTGCTTTTTTCCTTCTAACTCTCCTTCATAATGCAGGAATGGTGATAGAAGGCGAGAATGAGGTAAGGGGTCAGCTCGGGTAGAGGGAACTACTTATTTGGCAGTGATTAGGGAAGCAAACCGTGTCCTTGCGGAGTCTGCCCTAGTGCAGGCCCCACAAGCCCTCAGGAAATGAGTCGACACTCCATAACACGTAGAGGCGCCATTGAGGCGCAAAGAATCTGGGGAGGTCGACGGCCACTAGGATTGGTACGCACAGTGGCCCTCAGTCATTGTGACCATGAGGCGCGTTACGCATTCGCACATGAGTGGGTGCCGGTAAGCCATGACCATGGCCGAGGAGGCCCAAAAGCCCCTAGGCCCATGTGCAAGGTAACCAACCGTGACTATGACCCTGTGTTGTGCTTATGAAACCCACTACTGAGCCGATCCATAAAAGGGCTCGAGGCCACGAAGGGATAGAAACAAAGTGAGATGTGCCCTATGGCTCTAATCGGTGGTGCAGAGCCACATGACCATCCCTCTCTGTGTTTGAGTCGTCCGCTTTCAAGTCACCCTAGGTTGACCCCTTCTAGGGGCTAGGGGAAGGCATCTTGCCCTCTGACCGCTGCGGAGGCGGTTAGGGTCCAACGGGTTTGACGGCAGACGATTTATGTGATGTCTCTCGACGAGGCACAACTGAACTCCACGTCGATTAGGGAGGATATCGGGTCCTGCTCGAATTACCCATCGACCTCGATGAGGCACACTGCTCCGACCGCAGTGGTTACGGTGGACATGCCTTTCCTCGCGTGGGGCGAAAATCCAACTTGCCCGTAACAAGGCATCATGACCCCTCAGGTCTAGAAGGGCATCAAGGGAAAGAAGGAGATGGGCGCCAACTGACCTTGCAGTTAGGTCGAGGCCCAGCCTTGATCATCTCCTCCCTGAGCCCTGATTCACAACCCTCGACTGGATAGCAACGCATCCCACGAGGGTCACAATCCTAGCAGTGCTGGGCTCAAGACAATGCCCCCCGGTCAGGGGAGGCATCTCAGAAAACCCTAGCACCAGTTAGGAAGCACAATTCAAATCACATGAAAACAAGAAATAATCCCTGGGCCAATACTCAGGAAATATAACTCGAATCCGACCAATTCAACCGAGCACCACGGCACTCCACAAACGGGTATGGCCTAGCACCATTCAAAGAACCTCTTGAACCTCCTCCTAACTTCACAGCTCCTGGAGCAAAGGACATAGGGGAGATAATGGCAGTAGCGCCGTCATCTCACAAGCATAGGGACAATATGGTGGAACTATCCATAGCAAGGACCACCTTGCACAGCTGAGTCAAGGGCCCTGAGAGGGCAGGGAAGTCCCAAAGCTATGGTTTTGATAGCCATGCCACCCCATCCTACCCTGCTCACAAAAGTTACTCTAGCACCAGTTGTTGGAAGGAGCAACTGCCGGCTTACGGCCACCACGAATGGCCCTCGACAAGATGCATAAGGGAAATGGCACGACCCTCCTTGCTCTTCTCTCTTTTCTCCTCACTCAATAAAAAACAATCCGTAGACGTAGTTAGGGACAGCTCAAATGGTAGGTAGGCCTTCATTTATAGGCCCAAGGGTAGACTTAGCGGCTTCAGACTCCCGCACTGCGTGGCAAGCCACAAGAGGTCACAACCAATGTCAGATGCCCATGTAAGGTCAGGGAAATCGAGGCCCTCCCAAAGGCAAGGCGGGTACAACATCGACAAGACCACTCAGCCCCGCCTAGTTCACGAACCCCGACACACAGCACACTAACATAGTAGGGCTCAGCAGTCGCGTACCGCATCATTAGGGCATCCTGATGAGGCAGAACATAATAGCCACCTACTGCATTAAATGCACCAACCTACAAGGGGTCGAGCGGTGAAGCTCAAGCAAGCCATGACGACGAACCCATGCTCAAGGTACATACATCTCAGCGCTTTCATGATCACTTCATGGATCACAAAAACTGCTTGGGGGCTACTGTCGAGGTTGTGATCCATGGGTGTCTCAAGACATTGATTAGATAGAGGGCCAAATGGCCCGCGGAACGTCAGCTGGCAAAGGCCCAAATGATCGAGGCCTAGCTATGCCAAGCAGACTAGGCCAGATGTTAAGGCCAAGGTCGGCCATGACCTCTCCACTTGGCCTTAGCCTGACAACGCACCAAGGTCGGCCATGACCTCCCCACCATCCCGACCCCTAAGGAGGAATGAGGGGAGGTCGCGCCTAGCCAAGCATGCCTACTATGATAGGAATAAGCACGTTGCATTGACCCATAAGGACCGAGGGGACAACGGTCACCTCGATCTGGTCAGACTGCCATCCCTCTCCTCGGCCAAGGTCCACGCGCGGAGAAGGCGACGACGGACGAGGCCCTCCATGCGCTGGAAGGTAATGTCAGAGCGGCACCATGGATCCATTGGAAGATGGGGGCAAGTGGATGCGAGCTCGACGGCGGTGGGAACGTAGATGTTGGAGGCCTAGGCGAATGGTGGCGGCGGTTGCAGATGTGAAGGCAAGGTATGAAACCTGAGGGGTGAACCCTTTGGTTTTATAGGGGCAATGAGCATGAGGAAACTAGCCGCCCGCCTAGATCTCTGCACCTGCCATGATCTGCCACAACATCACACCGCGGGATATGCGCACGCAATCTCTATCCGTTCCCTTGGAAAACTCACCGGACATTTCGCCTCTCTGAACGGGTCATGACTCATCACAAGTGTGAGGAATACGGATCTAAAAACACCTCTATGGCATGTCTAGGCCCAGGAGCTCAAAGGTTGGCCCATCGACGGGTTCGATAACCGCTCTAGGGCATCTTCAAGGTAAGGAAGTAGAAAGGGATGGGTCCGCTAGTGACCAGCACCCAGGTGCACAAGCGCTATGGGCATCCTAGCCGACGTTCGAGTCTTGGCTAGATACGATCCATGGTTTTTACCTAAGGAAGGAAGAGAGCCCTCAGGACCGGGCGAACGGACCCGAGAACTATATGGATTGACCGCTGAGAATCTGGAGTCGGTCACCAGTTGGCCCTAGCTGGATCCCGGTGAACAGGATACTGGGGCCCCAATCAGGAAAGACCTTTTCCAACCCACCAAATCTCATGGCCATACCCGCGAAGGGTCCGGTCTCGACAAAAGGGAACCACCATTCCTAGGTTACGCATGGGCTCCAAAACAAGGCCAAAGCCCTCAGAATCCTCCCGTTTGGAAAAGCCTCTGAAGAAGTATTCTACTCCTCCAAAGGCTCAGGGGCTACTGTCGGGGACCCATACTAGGGTACCCAAAGAGGAGGGGCTAATGATCGTTATACGTTAATCCATCTAGGCAGTCAAGGGTGCGACTACAACTCCAAACGACACCGAGGCCACGGGCTCCGCCTCGCCCGACCTCTGGCCACGGGCTCCGCCTCGCCCGACCCCAAGGTCGTGTGATCCACCTCGCCCGACCTCTGGGGCGGGCTCTACCTCGCCCGATACCGAGGCCGTGGGCTCCGCCTTGCCTGACCTCTAAGGGCGGGCTCTGCCTTGCCCAACGCCAAGGTCATGCGATCTGCCTCACCCAACCTCTAGGGATGGGCTACGCCTCACCCGACACTAAGGCCATGGGCTCTGCCTCGCCCGATGTTTGAGGGTGGGCTCTACCTCGCTCGACGTCTGAGGGCGGGCTCCGCCTCGCTCGACGTCTGATGGCTGGCTCCGTCTCGCCCAATCCCTCAGGCACGGCTCCTAATGGAAGCTCAAGCCGCCGCCAACCACTATGGGCCAGAAAGTACAACCCAAGGTCAAACTTCTGGCATCGTGCGGGGAGCGGTCATATCTCAACACGACCTGTCCTTGTGACATGTCATTCCAGGGAACTCACATCACCCACAGTGACGGACGTGTGGTCACTATGCTGCCTACTCCCTGTGCGGCTGCTGGTCAGCACGCTGGTTCCCGCGCCGCCCGCCGGGGCGAAGTGGGACGTCACGACCCGCTGACAACGCCAGGGCATGGCATCATTGGCGGACAGGCGCTCAGCGTGGAGCTGCCCCTCTCACCACCCGCCGTGTTAGCGGGACCTGCACAACTAGAAAAGAAAGGCCCTGCAACCCTGAAGGACTTCCTTGTCCCTCTCGTTCTCCTCTTTTCTCTCCGCTGTAACCTATGCTTTCCCTTGGCCTATAAAAGGGAAAGCAGGGCACCCCACTAAGGGGCATGAGATCAGATGAAAACCACTAGCATCGAACCTCGAACACATAGCCGAGCAGCGACCGAGCTCTCGATACCCATTCGTTCTTTCCACCAGAGACTTGGGACCTGTCCCTCTCTCGCCAGTTTGTAACCCCTACTATGAACTTTTCAGTGCTAGTAACACGAGTAGCAGCAACTGAACTAGACATAGGGATATTCTGTCCTGAACCAGTATAAACCTCATGTCCTCTTAGCACACCATCTGAGCCAGACACGCAATATTAGAAATTTACTCAGTTGGTGTTTACTCGAAACACTGACTGCCGGGCAGTCTCTCTGAGTTCCCCGTCAGGAAAAATTCTTGCTTGATAGTCTCTTGTGTAGCAACAATATCTAAATCATCCTGCAAAACATGGTTGGTTACTAGCTTCCTTCTATGTGCTTTCCCAACTCCCCTAACATTCTAAAAGAGGATCTTCATGATGGATTGAATAAGATAAGTAAATCCTTGCTGGCTTCTCGGATATCGGAGTCAATCCCTCCCTTGGGAAGAGCTCATGACAGTCTTTGTTTTCATTAGAAATGACCTGCATGGTCAATTCTTTTAAGTCATCCTCCCCATGAGGTGCATCTTTATCTCTTTGGGACTCTAGGAAGTTCTTATAGTTAGCTTCAGCTACTGCAGCCCTAACAAGCTCTTCTAACTTAAAAACCCCTAGTTGGTGATCTATGTTATCAACCTCAATATCTAGATCAACCATAACAGCATGTAAAATAGGCTCAGGAGTATTATTTAACACAGTGAAGGGGTTATGAGTAGTCGTACCTATAATGTTGTCCCTTTCCATGGCCCTTTTTGTGGCTTTTCAAGCAATAGGAATCCCATCCCTAGGAATCCTACTGCTAGTTCTTGAGGCAACCACCACCTGCTTCTTCTTATGCTTCTTAGACTTCTTGGATTTGGGAGCCTTACTTTGACAGGAGAATTTGTCCATCAAGTCTTCTTCTGCCATATCCCCTTCAGTATTATCTCCACCTGGGCTAGGGGAACTCATATCCCTGAGAGGCATTCTCTTTTGAACCCATGTGCTGAGTTGGAAGGGAATCTTCCTGTGTAAGACTTTCCATACGGTCTCCATCCTGACTGTCAAAGTTGAGCTTGAGGTTGGGCCATTTGTTTTTGTCCATTAGGTGTGGGCCATCATCACCATGTACAACCAACTGAGAGTCGGATGGGATCAACTGAGGTACCTCATCCACCTCTTTAGAAGTGATCTAATCCAGAGATATAAATTGAGTCTCCTTGCTGACCTTAAACACCAAAGCTTTATCATTTCCTCCTGTGGAGTTTTCAATTTCCACTATACCCATGTTTGGATGAAAGGCAGCAAGAGAAACAGTCTCTTTGCTCACAATCTGATCAGATCTCTCCTTCTGGCCTTCATGCTCTAGGCTCTCCTCCATAGAATCATCATGAGCAGAGTCCAACTCCTTGTCAATCTTACCTATTCTATCAAATTTCCCTGAGTTCTCTTGCTTCTCTCCTCATTATGCTTGTCATCTGGATCTCTGTTGTGGGAATGATCATTTTTACATGGTCCAGGAGGCCCACCCTTGCCCCTTTTCACCCCTCCCATGGGTATTTTCTACCTTAAAGATCAAGGTAATACCAGTGCCATTGAAAAAATATTCAATACCTCCATTAGTAGCATCAGGACTCCTACACCTCCCTTGAAATCTGACAGGACCATCCCTTATAAGACTCAGCTCATCCACCACTAGAGGTTCAGCAACCAGACTAGCAATTTCTTTGACAACGTCCACTTCTCTGGCAATGTCTGGAACCTTGTGAATCTTGATCCACATAGTCTGTAGTATAGAAGATGTTATAGGATCTCTAGATGCCTTTTCTAACTTACCCTTAAGTTCATAGAGAGACATCTCAAAGCATGACAATTTGGAGAAAGTGTTCAGAGAACTTTAATTTTATCAGGGAAGATAACAAAGTATTCTTGCTTGTCAAACTTTCTAACTTTGAAATCCCAGTCCTCTTTCACTAGATTCCTAAGCTCCTTGTCTAGCTTTGCTTCATTGGCTTCTCCCTCCAGTATTGTAATAATCCCTAAAGTTGAAATATCTCTGACTTTTTCAATTGGGATGTTAAAGGAGTAGAAACCCTAGCCCGGGATGCCAAAACAAAACATTTGAAGCTTCTTGCTATTCACATATTTGCAATTAACAGCCATGTGCCCCTCCTTACATTTGTAACAAACTAGATCATTCGTACATTCAGATTGGTGATGACCCAGGCCTAAGCATCTATAGCATTTGATATCAGAAGAGTTGGGAGGCTTAGTACCTTCAGAAGAGCTTGCAACCCCTTTTCCTTCTGACTTTCCTTCCATGAATCCTAGTCAAAGCGCCGATCATGCCGGTTCCAATTCCCTTGCTACGAGCGATTCCAGCCCCCTTGATGCTGATTGTGCCAATTACCTTGCTGAGGATCAGCCCAACCCCCTTGCTGGAACTGACCTCTCGTAGGATCACCTCTCCTAGCATTGTATGGCCTATTTCCACCAAATCGCTCTCTCTCTCTCTCTCTCTCTCTCTCTCTCTCTCTCTCTCATCTTGGATAGCACCCCTGCCACCAAAGCCCTCGAGCCTCCTTCCTTTCAATCCCCCTCTTTCATTGACTCCCGCACCTCTGCCCCCCCCCCCCCCCCCCCTCTATAGCTGCTGGTGAAGATCTTGCTCCCCCAAGTCCCCTCCAAGCAAGTCATCCTCCTCCATCCAATCCTCTTGACGACGCTTGCCAAATGGGGGTGGCTGCTCCCACGCTAGGTTTGTGAGAGAGTTGGAGGGGGTGGAAGAACCCAAATCTTGCGGGCAAGATGCCCAAAACGCCTGATGTCTGCTGGGTGAGCAGGGTACAGAATATCCAAGGTGAGTCTACCTTTTTGGGATCTAGAACCACCTTGGCCCAGGCCCATTAGGAGCCCATGAGTGATCAAAACGCGGGTCTCTATTACCTCTGTTGTCTTCCCAAACCATCGACACAGAGCCACGAATTGTTACAGTTGGCGCTGGAGCTCCTCGTAAAGGGACTATTGTTGCTGCGGTGTGTTTTGATAATGATGATGATGTTTTCAATGAAGAAGCGGAGGTTGCACATGTTCCCCGCCTTGTCGATTCGATGGTTGACGTTGTTACTAGGAGTCGTGTCTGTGTGCAGCTTGAAGAAGGTGTTACCATAGTTTTGTTTCTTTGGTGTTGTGCTTTGTTGACTTATTTATAGTTTCTTTATTGCTTGATTTGATCATCTTTGGTTTTAGGTGAGCTTTTTTATGGGTCTTCTTTGCAGAAAGAGACCGTTGTTGATGTTAAGTGCTCTGGTGATGTTGTTCCAGATGCACCTGCAACTGTTGATGTGCCTGCCGGCATTGACAAAGCTACATTTCAGCGTTGCAATGAGTTTTGCAAAAACGAAGGTGTGCCACTGATGCATTTAAATTTGTTGGAATCAGGCTAGATAGGCTGAATTTTCTTTCGAAGGTTTCTGAAATACAGTTGTCTAAATGCATTGATGATGCCTTCGTCGTTCTAGTCAGTGAGGCTGAGCTCATCGGAAAACCTTCACTTGTACTTGCAGATGCTGCTATTGCTTTTGTCATACAAGGTGATTGAGATTCAATTTGTTTCAACTATTTTATTGGTCTATTGTTGTTCACTTGTTTTTGATTTGCAGAAAATTTTGTTGTTGTTCACTTGTTTTTGGTTTGTAGAAAGTTTTGCTGGTGCATGGACTTCGTCGGTCGCTAGATTCTTAAGCTCAATCTTCAACTATTGAGAAGAAAAGGTTGTTCAATGAGATTGCTGATTTGAAAGCCCAACTGACTAAGAAAGAGGTGGAGAGAATGGAATGTGTTAGAAATAATTTTCAGCTCTAGGAAAATGTTTGGGAGGCTACTAGGAAGTTGGAGAAAGTGGAGAAGGCTTTGGCGTGTGTGCGCGAAGACATTGTGAAAGTGGAGCGCGAAAAAAGGCTTGCTTGCTTGTGAAAAAACTAGAAGAGAAAGATGCAAACTTCCTTCATTTTGCCAACTGGACTTGGTCATTAAGCCGTTGTTACTTTGATAAGTTCGGCGCGAAACCTGAAGGCCCATGCTGGGAGTATGGTGATTTCATGTCATTTTTTTAGTTGCTTATGCCAGCAATACGAGGATCTTCAGCCGTTGTTGCATGTATTCTAGTCATGCATTGCTGCACAATATGAAGGAAGAGAAAGATCGTCTTCTCACAAAGATTGAAGATCCCTCTTATAAATTTCCTCCCGTTGATGATCCCATTAAGGTTTCTACAAGGACTAACGAGATTGGGAGGAAGTTTTATGAGCAATATTGGGATTCTGGTGGACAAGAGTTTACATTTGCGAAGGCAAAGGCTCGAGCTCAGAGGGTAAGATTAACCGCTTTCTCTCCGTTTTACTTTGTTTTTGTACTGATGATGGTTTGAATTCTTCTTTTTGTACTGATGATTGTTTGAATTCTTCTTTTTTTAGCTAGAAGGAGAACTTGCTACTCGTCTTGCTGCGGAGCGTGCTAGCGACCGTGCCTAGGGCTTTGGACAAAGATGGTGCAAGGGGTTTACACAGACCTTAGGTTGATTGACTTTGTGGGGTCGTCTTGGATTTGGAGGGTGGTTTGTTTTTGTGAGCTTATAAAGATAACATTGTGAACCCTGCGCAGGTTCACTAGTACACATATGGGCTATAGTCCCTATTGGGAAAGGGATTTAGTCTCGGTTTCTCAACCGGAACTAGGAATCTGGGACTTAAGGGCATGGTCCTTTAGTCCCGGGGTCTGTGTGAGGCTAAAAAATAATCTATGATTCGTAGGATTCAAACCTAAAGCATCATGCAATGCCTCACGTGTAGCTACACACCCTACCTACACAACATACATGACTTTGGATGTGATGCTTCCCTTTTGAACTAACCTCTAAAGGAACTTTAGTCCGGTTTGGTGTTACCAACCAAGACTAAAGAGTCCACATTAGTCCGGGTTAGTAACATCAACCGAGACTAATGTTGACCTTTTTAGTCCGGGTTGGTGTTATCAACCGGGACTAAAAGGTCCTCCGACGCTCAAGAAACTTAGACTCGGGACACATTAGTCCCGGGTCCAATTCTAGTTGAGACTAGTATGATGAACCGAAGGTCTATTCTCTACTAGTGGTTGCTTGGTTTGGACCTGCACAAGATGCTGAGGAGTTTATGCCTCTTTTGGTGTATCATAACAAGTTATGTATTGATGCAGCTTATTGGCCTGATTTACGCATGAAGTATCCTGCCATTTCGTTTGACGAGTATCGTTACTGTGAGCTTCGTGGCAATGAATTTTCGCGTGGCGAAGCTTTGTGTTTGTTTTCTTATTTTGTTCGTTTTGTTCTATACCATTATGGTGATACACGTTGTTGACTTGGAGAATTTTTCCCTCACGTTGTTGACTTGGGGATTGATCCTGAGGTTACTTCTGGGTCATCTCAGGTTGGTTCTTGACTGTTCACACCCTAATGATTCATGATTGTGGTTGTACGATCTAAGTTTTTCCTATCACACAACGCTTTTCCTTGGCTATGGATGAGTTTGTGTGGGATAATGATGGTTCACAAGAATGGCTTCACCAATGATAGTTTAAACATAGTGGATGCATAAAGTAGCTCACAAGTACACCTCACACTCTCAAGAAGCAGAGTTGCACGATACATGACATTGACAAAGGTAGGTAGGATTTGACTTGGAGACCGCAACACCTATAGTGCTAACCAGTAGATGCAGGACTAGAAGCCTAGAACAACTGAACCTAGCTAATCGTAGATAGATAATCTAACAGCAATCGTAGAGTGCTTAATCTTTTTCCTCGGCTTGGTGCTCACCTGCTCAGAGTTATGCTCGCGCCATGGATCTCCTTGGCCTAGGTTTCGATTGCCGCTGCCGGCATCTGCAGTCAGCAAGCACCCATTAGTTATCACTAGTATTAGCTGCTGTTCAATAAACTACTTTGGTAAACAGTAACTACAGCGTGCATCATGTTGTAAAATGAATTAAGACAAAACTCAAATTTACTAGAACACCTGGTATTTACTGGTGAGGTGCCCTCAAGAATCATGCATGAGAAATATGACCATTTGAATTCCATGTTAGTAAATGAAGCTTCTATAAGACTTTAGAGTACAGCAACATCAGGAAAAATGCATTATTCATCGATTGTTAGTATATAAGTTGTGGGAAAGTTGCTTTACAGTCTAGTAGAAAAATCGCACCGTGACACCAAATTTGTATTTGGCAACATATATATTGTAAAATGATTTGGCGCAACAGAGGATTTTACAGATCAAAACATACTCAGTGAACATGTTATTCTACTTCTTCCGTTGCAGAGAAAAAACAGAGCACCATGGTACATCCAATGTAATGTGTTCCAAAGAAAAGAACAGTATCTCATTCTCACCAGGCCTGCATGGCTGAAAGCTCCAGTGGTTCGTTGCCTTTTCAGATGAAGATCCTGCTCATCAGAAGAAGTGGTCTCCTCCCTTGGATTCTTCCATACGTTCAATCCCTGGTGACCACTCTCTGCATTGAAACCCTCTTGCTTTACATTTCGTGGAATTATTACAATATGCAATGTCTGAAATAGGCTTATTATTATTATAATATGCTTTCTTGCAGTAAGTTCTGAATACTAACAGGGGTACAATAACTTTACAGGAAGTAGAATGTAGAAACACTGAATTTGGCAAACAGATATGTGTGCGTCAAATCACTGCATGCTATCCATAGACCAAATATTTGTCTACTAAAAATAGCATGTGATACTGGAGAGGTGCTCTTAGCACAAGGTTAAACAGTTTTACCTGCATTTGCCAATGGCATCCCAGGAGTAACAAACACATTACGTGAGACTGGAGCAACAAGAGCACCTGTACCAAGTTGATGAGTAAGAACCAGCAGGAGTGATGTACTAACGAGAGACTTGGGTTTCTAGAAGAATGGAAGACTGGAGCAGCAGGTGTTCTTATCAAATAATTTGTCAACTTACCTGCATTTTCCACTGATGCCACCACAGGGTTTATAACAGGGCCTGCCAAGCTACCAAACATAGTCTGCGAGAGTGGAGCAGTAATAGCACCTGAAGAAGTTGAACAGTTCGAATTAGTAGCAGGCAGCGACATATGCAAAGTGACATATCAAAGTTTGGCAAGGCTATTGCATTCAAGTGTTTTTTATGAATTACCATGCACCTTAATAAACAGATAATAAGATATAAAGCAAAACAAAACAAGAAGCAAATAATGTAATGGACAACTTAAGCACCATGGATGTTTTAAAGATAACCTCCGCAGAAAAAAATGAGGTGAACACATACTGCATAGCAGCATAGGACTAAACAGTAGTCACACTAGAATGTACCAGGACAAGGCATTACAGAGGTCACGTCAGTTTGGGAAGACTTTGGTTGACCCAAGGTGAAGCAGTGCCAAGGGCCCTCAATTGGAACCAATTACTTACTCCAGTTATATAAATAAGAAATATTTGGTATTCCATTTCTATCTAATACGGGACATTGGCCATCAGTTTAAACTTCTAGGAGATACAGAAGTTTCATAACATGTTTTTTTTAAACAACAACTTGTGCATCTTTATGGCTAATCATGATACTTCAAATAAACAGCTATGCACAAATGTACAAAAAATACTTAGAGCAGATTTTTCTTAAATATTACACATTGCTCTCAAACAGCTAAAAGTTTCAAGGAAGAATTAAGAAAATGGAGTTTTGTCAGAGCAAAAAACATCTTGAAGGCAGTAAACTACAAGAATTTTCAGCATGGTTTGTTGATTTCATAGTTTGTGAGACAGGAGGAACAGGAGCACCTTATTGAGTTCTGGCAATCAAAAATGGAAACAGGGAGCCAGGTAATCTGGTAAAAGGTAAATGTTTGATGTTGCCACTACGTGGAAATGCAGTTCTCAGTTAGCATGCACATGAAACTCTTGCAAAATGCAATTATATAGTGCACACAAACCTCATGAAACACATTGTCCTCCACTAAGATAAAACAATCAATAAGCTAGCAATCAACTAATCATAGTGGAAAAAGCAGCAGGACCCTGTGAAACAGGAAACTAGTGCAAAACATGGAAGTAAGCAACAAACTAAAGACGATAGAGAGTTTTTGAAGAGCTTCCTTCGTAGAAATTGGGCTATAAATACTGGCACTAGAACTGATGTTGTTATCAGTAGCGCACAATCTAGTACATTTGAGATATCTTAACAACCTATGATATAATACATCAGTTTTAGGGATGGAGTCTTGTGCTGGTGTGAAAACAAGGCTGCTCAATTAACATACCTTCATTTGCCATCAATCCGATACCAGAGTTTCCACAACCGCTTGTTAAGTTACTAAACACAGGCTGCAAGAGTGGAGCACCAGTAGGTGGCACATGGCTTGCCAGTTTACCTGCATTTGTCACTAAGATATAACTGAGTTTCAAGGAGGGGTTGTCTAAGTACAAAAATATATAGTATGGAAAATTTGAGCAGGTGTTCTTAGCACGCAATTAGCCAATTTACCTGCATTTGCAACTGATGGGATCCCAGTGTATATAGCAGGGCATGTCAAGCTACTAGAGATAGTTTGCAAGACTGGGGCAGCAGTAGTACCTGTAACTAATTAAACAGTTAAAAGGGCAGATATGAGATATCAAGGTACTTATTAGTTGCAAAGAAAACACATCAAAGCCTAACATGGTTGTTACACTGAAGTGTCAGCCAAATAAGAGATGCGAAAAAATAGTTAACAGCGCATATATCTTCTTATTAAGGATCAATTTCATAGATGAACAGAGCAAATAAAGATGTGCTGCAGTTGTTCTCTAATAATGAGAAATTTTAGGGATTCGTCAATCCTATGGAGGCTGGTAGTGGCTTAGAACTGATGATATTGACAACAGTAATAAAATTAGTGCGCTAGATGCAGAAGGACTGGGACAAAATTAGGTGCAATAGGTGCAGAAAAGTGGGCATAACAAAAATGAGGTTAGTCACAGCGGCAACACAGCTAAGGCGAGACAGTTCCATCTAATTTAGCATGGTATGAAACATGTCAAGTGTGCTTTTCTTTTGCAAAAAGTACGAGGGACCACAATATAAAAAGAAAACATGTAGAGCCAAGACGAACACAAATTGAAGTTGAAATGGGAAGCATGACCGGAAGCTTATTGGCATAATTTTCCTATTGAGACACCTCTAAAAGCCATTCAACAAGTAGCACATCCCATGCAAATCTAGATATTAAGTTCATACAGTGAAAACTTTTAAAGTAGCTTTATTTGGGGGATATAAAAAGTGTGAACATACCTTCCGTTTCAGTTGTCTGAAGAGGATGCACCTGAAGTTTTTTACCAGCTTTTAAACATTCATCTGAAGGCCAACAAGTTCAACATCAGTAAATATGATGACATGATATCTGGCTATAAAAATTAGCATACATAATCTAACCCCAAACAAATTAGTTAACAGAAGAGACAAAGTTAGCTGATAATCAGTTTTATCAACGATAAGCTACGATGTAAGTTCGGATAAGCTTACAGCGTCCATGTGTGCTCAAGCTACCAAGCACTAATCAACAAGAAATTGAGCTTAAGGCTAATCAAACATAAGCTTGATTTAGAGTGTGAGGACAAGATTGTTTACCAAGAATATCTGCCATCCGATGCAGTGCCTTGATCAAGGTTAACTTTTCTGCAATTGAAAACATATATCTCATATGCAAATGTTACCAGCCAAAAATGCTTAATGACAAAATATTTATAGAAAGAATGGTATTTTACGGTCATATGTTTCCTGAGAGGGATCTGAAGAAGCTGGCAGTCTGCAGAAGAAACAAAAAGGAACAATCTGAGAAAACACATTATATGCAGCAAACAGTGAGATTGAGCTAGCGATGATCATTATACAGCTCATCTCAAGATAAGTATGTAACAGCGCATTCGTGGATCGGAGTACCTGCGCCATCTCACAAGGTAGCTCTTGGCAACTCCAGCAGGGGATTTTGGCTGCCGGGTCCTCTGTTTCTTTGGGCGACACCTCCGGCGGAAACTGGCAAGATCGATCGATTATATATGAATCGAACAGAGACGGAGTACCAATGAAACCAGAGACCAGCAGATGAGATCAGATGAACAAGCTAGCAAGTGTGGAAGCTGGTAGAACACAAAAGGCAAGGAGCAGTGGGTACCCGAAGCCAATGGGAAGAACATTGTGCGGCCTCATTGACCCTCCCGGCATTAAGGTCAAGTCTTTGAGCTCCGGCGTCGCATATGCCAATTCCTCCAAAGTCTCGGCCGCCATTTCCTTCACACGCTCCCAGTCAATCGAGGCCCTATGTATCACACCACATTTATTTCAGTATTTGTTATGTTTATTTATCATAACACGAGATTGATTATTTGGTTCGAGGCACGCAGAAACAGACAGCAGCACCAAACGAATTGGGGAAATAATTGAAGCGCGATCTAATGCATACTCCTAATGCGAGTTAATTTGGATAGGGAACTAGAACTACTGGATCTCTGTATAAACCAAACCTGGCTTGCTGGACGTTGAGTATGATGGAGCGGAGCCTTATTTGGCCGTGGCAGATGGTTCTTTTGTGGTCGAGGTACTGCTTGGACAGGTCGTCTGGCCAAGGGTGTGACACTTCCCCGCCGCCGACGATGTTGGCCAAGGTACTGAACGCGTTGAAGACGCGCCTGAGGACCATGGCCTCGACGCTTGTTCGGCGCCTGGTGACCAGCGGCAGGAAGCGGGAGAGGTAGCGATTGGCATCTTGCCATTGGTCATGCAGCACGAAGTGCTTCAGGTGCGGCACCCACAGCATGGCATCCGACTCGCTCAGCATCCTGCACACAGGACGCGAGAAGCAGGCATACATAAATGATCCAAGACAACAAGCAAGCAGGCAATCGACGGAGGAGCGAGCGTGTACGTACGATCCGTGGGTGTCTCGGAAGCCTTGGAGCCAGAGGAAGGTGAGGAGCCGCCGGTGGCGGTACCGCCTCACGCAGGGGTACTCCGCGCCGCCGTCGCCGGAGAGTTTGCCGTCGCCGCAACGCATAGGGAGCACCATCTCGCCGAAACACTTAAGGAGCAACATCTCGCCGCCGTCGCCGGAGAGTTTGCCGTCGCTGCGGGTTGGGGATTCAAAGTAACTTCCTCGGCGTTCGCCGCAATATATATAAATACCGTACTATGGACGAGCGTTCTCTTCCTTTCTCTTTCCGAGTTTCCGACTTTGTACTTTCTCTCGACAGTCTCTCTCTCTCTCTCTCTCTCTCCCGGCTCTGCTCTCGTTCCCCTCTCTCCCATCCGATCGGAATGAATCGGACACGCCCGGCCGGGCCCGCCGATTTGTGCCCGATCAGGCCTTGTTTTGTCCTGATCGCCGTCGAAATTTTTGTATTTTGGTCTCTTTTGAAAATAATTTTTAGAAAAATACCTACGCCAAAACATTTTCTGAAAATAGATCATTTTTAGGCGTCTTAGCACATGACGCCGAGATATGAGGCTCGGCGTCGTGTCACACGACGCCGAGGTATTGCCACGTCACGGACGACCGGGGTCGTCGTCGACACGGTGGCGTGTGGGTCTGAGACGTCGGCGTCGTGTCAGCCGACGCCAAGCGCCCAACCTCGGCGCGGCTGAACTGCACGCCGAGATGCTGGCCCCATCCGGAGCGCAGCCCAGGCGGCCCAACAAAGTACGGTGGCCTAGAATCTCGGCGTTGGGTCACTTAACGTCGAGCCTCCAGACCTCGGCGTGGCCCGACTCAACGCCGAGGTCTGCTCCCTTTAGGCCGAGGCCCCCTTCTTCTTCTTCCCTCCCCTCCTCCATTCCCCCACGGCTCCCAAATTCTGAAGACCGCCGGCTCCCAAATCCCCCACGGCCCCCACGAAACTCTAACCCCTAAATGCGACTCTAGGTGCCTGGATCTTGTCTTTCGAAGCTTCCTCGAGGTAATGGTCCCTCCCCTCCTCCATTCTATCCGCGTAGATGTGCTTACATTGTCCCTAATCATGTGGAATCATGGTTGTATGGTGTTTTGGTATATTTGTGTTTGCATTTGCAAAATGTATGGCTTAGAATGATTGAGTGCATGGTTGTTTAACTGTTTTATGTGCTGAACATGTTAGGTTAGTTTGGTTTCTAGTTATTTTGGTCATTAGGGTTCTTTGTTTATTGTAGGTGTTATTAGGGTTAGTTATTTGTTGGTCATTAGGGTTAGTATGTATTTTATTTATTTGTTGGTCATTACATTTCAATTTTTTATGATCAAGGCATTTTGCCAAGGTACTCCTCTTTCTCCTCTTTCAATTCATCATTTAGATTCGTTTGTTTTTTAACTTGCATTATAGGTTTGGTTCATGTTCATGTCATTCGTGCAATATACGGTGGTTCAAATGATTGAATGACCCAAATGTATGGTTGTTGCTGTTGTTGTTGTTGTATATGTTATGGTTTATAATCATTGAGTTAAATTTTTTGTTTGTTGGGATTCAAATTTGTTTAGGGTTTGTAATGAAAAGCTTATTTGGGAGGTATGGTGATTTAGTGTTAGTACCTTTACATTCTTTGCAAGGTACTTTGGATTGATTTTTTTTCTACGTAATGTTAGGATGCCAAGGCATGGTAAAGCTCGTATTCTAAGGTAATCCCAATATTTATTCATTATCTGTGCAACAAATAGAAAACCCTAGGTTTAGGTTTGATTCTCCGTTAATATGACTAAATTCTTTCAATTGTAGCTATGGTCGTCAGAGGGCAAATCCCTACGACCTAAAGCCTCTCCCTGAAGGTGTTCCTTGACCAATGTGCTTTTGTGGTGATCCTTGCAAGGTAGACATCTCTGAAGATGAGGAAACATATAGACAGAGGTACTGGATGTGTCCCAATTATGCATGAGAACCTACAAAGCAACAGCGCCGTGCATCGTTTGTGAGGAATTTTTATTGTGTTAATTAATTTTCTTGTGATATTAAGTATTGCTTATTTATTTGTTTTGTAACAATTTGTTTTTCTTGCAGACCGTTCCACCACTGTGTGACTTTGAGCAGTGGATTGACACTGAGATCAAGGAGTCGGACAAGCAGTGTCTAGAAGGCCTAAAGGAGTGGGATGCGGAGGTTAAGGAGAGGTTTGAGCAGAGACGCAGACTGAAGGCTATAGAAAAGAAGCATAAGGAAGAGGAGGAAAGGAGGCGTGTTGCTGCGTACAGGGCGGAGAAGGAGAAGAAGCTTGAGCGTGTGCGCCGAGCGAAGGCAGCGATGCAGGAGAATCCCGATGCCGAGAGGAAGGGAAAGTGGCCTCGTTGCACTCAGTAGGTATTTGGTTCATTCACGAGCGATGTCGTATAGCCCTAGACTTTTTTTACTATGTTGTAATGCACTCTGCTTTTATTTCAGATGAACTTATTCCCTGGACTTTTTTTATTATGTTGTAATGCACTATGATTTTATTTCAGATGGTCTTATGCCCTATACTTCGTTAACTATCCTAAGACTGCAGTGGTACTGTTTGTATCACTGAAAAAGACTACTTGTGTTGTTGCAGTCACTGAAAGGGCTACAAGTACTGTTGCAGTCACTGAAAGTGCTACAAGTCTATTTGAAAACTCACTGAAAAGCCTAGATTCATTTACTGTTGTATCCGTATACGCAATGAATTAATATTAGAGTGATGTACTGCATTTAGATGAAGTGACAAAACACAGGTGTAGCCTTTTCAGATGAAATGACCAGTAATGGTTGTAGGCTTTTCAGATGAAGCATCTAGCCTTTGCAGATTCAATAAATGAGTACGCACACATGTTTTTTGTCAAGTAGTATTCATGGTGAACCTGCCTTCATCTCTATATATAGTGCTCCATGTCTTGCTCCACATCCACACAACTTATTTTCTGGTTTAGTTTTAGCAAATGTCGAGCGGAGGTTCCTCGAGTGGAAAGGGTTTCGGCGGAGGGAGAGGAAAGGGGGTGAGGAAGGGACCTCCGATTGTGTGGGAGGGTTCTCTAGGTTCTGATTCTTTTGAAGAACCAATAGAGGAATTTCCTTTGGAGAGGAAGAGTGACTTCACCCGTGAGAGACCTCTTAGATCATACGAGAAGCGCATTGAAGATTGGCCAAAATGCCGCCATGGTTTGGATTGCGTTGTGCATATGTACAACGACTGTGATGGTGGAGGCCGTCATTTCTTCAGATGCCCGCAAGGATTTGTATTGCCTTTGAACTCTCTCCTTTTTTAGATTTGCATTTGGTTTCTAGTAGTACTTATTGGTAGATGGGTTTTCAGGATTCAAGCTGTCCAGATAACTGTGGCTTCACTAGATGGGTCGACCCTCCTCCTATCTATCCCCATCAACAGTACATCACATATCTACAGGGACGCATCTTTGACCTAGAGTATGGCCCTGGAAGTGGTAACAGGGACAAGTCGGACGACGACAACAGCAATGATGCAGAGGAGGCACTATGCAATAATCCGTACTGCAAGTGCCCATACCATAAGAAGGATGGGCCTCCTTCTCCACCGCCACCGCAACCACCACCACCTCCGTCAACTGGAGGATACTATGGGGAAGGCGCAACTCAGTTCAATATGTGGGAGCATTATTAGGACCAACCTTTGTTAGTCAATCCGAATGTGGAATGCTTGTATGAGTTGTTCTTTTCAATCTCGTAAGCCATGCTAGGTTTAGTTTGCAACATGCCATTGTTAGTCTTCATGTGAGTGTGTACCCTTTGCAATGTCTGTATCACTTGTTTCTTTCAATCCCCTAAGGCATGCTAGGTTTAGTTTGCGACATGCCATTGTTAGTTTTGATGTGAGTGTAATCGTTGTCCATTCGCTATTTTATAAATTGCAGTTTACCTACCTCTAAGTTTCATGTACTATGGTTGATTCCCAAACTGAAAAAAAGATTTGAGTCTCTCTAAAAATAGGGGATTGAAATCGAACCAACATTCGGTTTTTCCTGCAGGAACAAACATACAAACATAAATATAGCATGTCTACTCTTATTAGTATAACTCGTGTTAGTCGAAGAGGAATCGTTGAGAAAGATTTTTCATTTGAATCATGCAAATAGGATTGCAACATATACTTTGGGTCGGTGTTTACGTGTTGGGCTGAGGCTCGGCGTTGAGTCGGCCCATGCCGACCCTAGGGTGTGCCTCGGCCGTTTGTGAGTTGGGCTGAGGCTCGGCGTCGAGTCGGCCCATGCCAACCCTAGGGTTTGGCAACGGCCGTGGCCAGGTTTGGGCCGAACCTCGGCGCTTAGTCGTCCCACGCTGAGATTAACGGATCGGCGTCCATTTACCGCACGCCGAGCTTGGGCACCTCGGTGCTTCGATGCAAGGGTTTCCAGTATGTACCAGGGGTCGGCGTCAAATGACTAAACGCCGAGGTTCCCACACTCGGCATGTGTTCAATTGATGCCGAGCTCCTGGGTTCACCAAAATATATCATCTCTTCTTTGATTTGCTTCACTATTGCCCACTACTCTAATCAGCCGACGATGACCTTGTGCCAACAACGGACCTGAGCTCGCTAGCTCCCCGACTCTCCTAAGCCGCTTCGTCCCCTTTGCGTGCTTGCCATGTCACTGTGGATCCAACAGAGGTTGATCGTAACATGGAGGATGCGGATGATGACACCCCTTCTTCCTTGTGAGTTGCGACGGAGGCCCTCTCTTAATAGCTGGAAACATGAAACATGGCGACGTTCCACACATTCACATAACACATGACCACACTGACATACACATTCATTCAACATCCGTACATACATAAGGTCCAACACATTCAACATCCAACATAGTCCAACACATTCAACATCCAACATAGTCCATACATATGCTTCATCAATCAACAAACATAGTCTAAACATAGTACAAGGTCCAATGCATACATAGTCCATGCACAAAATATAGCATATGAAGTCTTTGGATCTTTTATCGCTCCTTGTACCTTAACATGGACGGCGAGCGTAACGCTTTCCCCTCCCAAACGGATAGGTACCTGGAGTGTACCTGTCCACTAGTCTGAGCGTCCTCTGTGGATGTCTAGAACCGGAGGGGCCTTGAGTTCCTTGGGGTGCATCTCCAAGCTGGGACATGCCAATCTCATCATACTCATGATCATAGTACTCTCCCTGTCCTTCATCATCTTCATCATCATAATGACCATGTCCTTGACCACCCTCTGCACTAGTTGTTGCACCATGTGAAGAAGAAGTCCTACCACCATGTGCACCATGTGAAGATGAAGTCCCTCCAACATGTGCAGTAGAAGGTCCAACACCAAGCTGTTGTGGGACTGCCACATCCGGGGAACATCTACATCCAAGGCGTGCAGCTACCTTTCGGAGGCGATGCATGGCATGCTACATTTTGAAAGCACTATTAGTAAGTGGGGTTGGTCGCAAAACTATATAAAGATGTAACATCAACTGAATGAGAGGAGACTACCTGAATATGCTGTCATAACATGGAGGCCTCATCAGGATCGCCCACAGGAATCATCAATGCCCTTCCTTGCTCGGCCACTGTCCTCATTATCTCCATGCTCTATGCAACAAAAACAAGAATTTAAGTCTCCATCACAGTAAAGACCTCAGAGATGGAAATAGTTGTATCACTTACAGCTCTGGCTAACGCAGGGGCGATTTCAACTTGCCTGCCTTCTCGGGTAGCTTGGTCATATGGGTTGTTGCCCTCATCCTCGCTCGCAATGTCAGCAATGTCTTGCTCCGTCCAAGCAGGCCTCAATTGAAGCCTTGTTCGTTGACCAAACCAAACAAGGTAATCATCGAATGCCTTGTCATGATGGACGGCGTGGATGCCCATGTTGTTCTGCTCCATCAACATCCACTCATCAATGTAGCGGTGGTGCTCCAGCTACCAGTTGGTGATCTTCTTTTTTTTTTGAACCTGCAAATTTTACACCAAATCGGCAATATGAAGGCCTACTCAATGATTCATTCATGTGAAACGAACAAAATATTGCATGTTACGTACTTGTGGAGCTGCCAACCGGTGGAGAAATCATCGGGCGGAGAAGGCTGCAGCCTACCAAACTGTCGTGCTACACGGTGAGGGAGATGGTACTCCACTGCATAGAAACAAATAAGTGGGGTCCTCATCGTCCAGACGTCCTTGTCTGCCATGCACAAGGCGCTCAAGTTGAGATCCGTGACTTGCCTCCGCCAATATGGGCACCATTGAACCTGTACACAACGTCGTCATCAACTAGTCGACGCTCAATTTGTGCACATATCCTCGATTAGGCCAAAAGGGTGGGAAACTTACATGCTGTGGCAAAAGGGTGTCCAGCTCGTTGGTGAAGCTGATGTACGTGTGGCGTGACACGTGGTATGTTCCGTGGGCTCGCTCGTAGAGGTGTGCCATGGTAGGGGCGACAACTACGTCTCCTTGAGGAAACCAAGGTTGTGGGGGATCAAGCTGATGCGGTCTCCCAATTGGAAGCCTCTCCCACATCCAAATCTGCAAAAAAAGAGTGTAAACATGAATGTTAATCACTTTTGTTAAGAAAAAACATTGAATTGTAGTGGAAACTTGTACAACTTTGCTTTATTACCTGCAACAGTGTGATGCACCCTGACATTGTTGCGTGCGTGCCTCCAGGACGGCAGCAAGCCTCGCAAAGCTGACGGTACAGGAAGGCAAGTATAGCCGAGCCCCAACTCCTACTGCCGGCATCCTCCCAGTTCAAAAGGCACGGGATGTACATCCAGGACGCTGTGTCTCCAGTGCCGTCAGGGAAGAGAACCATACCAAACATGTGGAGGACGTAGGCCCGACAGTAGTATGTCATGGTCTCGGCGTCTACGTTGGGTGGGCACTCCCGAAACTGCTAACAAAGCCACCTCAGGGACACCCCACTGCTGCGCCATTTCTTGCCAGCCTCAACTGCTGCTAGGGGCCGTCCCAAGAAGTGCTCAACCCGCTGCTGCCATCCTTCAGACTCCGTGTCTCCTGTCACTGGGAATCCTTGGATTTTGACTCCAAGGATCATGGCAACGTCCTCGAGAGTGACCGTCATCTCCCCGCATGGTAGGTGAAAGCTGTGTGTCTCCGGACGCCACCGATCTATCAACGCCGTCAGCACCGCTAGGTTGAAAGGTGGCGTGCCTCGACGACAAACATGAGCAACGGTAGCAAGGTTCGCCAGCTTCAGGAGGGGCATGTACCTCTCGTCGTAGACCATGGTCATAGAGGCCTCATGTGTCATTGGCCTCAGCACATTCAAAACCTGCAAAAAAAGACAAGCATGAAAAAGTATTAGTTCATGTCACTTTATAAAGAGCATGGACTATAGAGCAAAACATGAACAATGCAATGTTTCATACAAATTGTTGAATATACCTCTCCGTTCTCGATCCTCCGAGCCCGGTGGTGCTCATCGAACCTTGGAACAAGAAGGGGGAACCGATCCATCCTGCAACATAAGCAATGCCAAAGCATTAGTATAAGTTAAAGCATGTGTATGTGGTACGAAGTAACATAAAAATAAAAAAACAAAAGTAAACCAATGTACTATTACACAAAGCAATTCTAGTAGCTAGCTTGGTGGATACCTGTTGTCTAAGTAGTTCAGGACATTTTCTCTTATTGTGGCCCGGCTTATGGCAACCAGAGCAACGACTCTTTTGGGTGTCCTCTACAAAATGTCTCCCAACCTTACTCGTGGTGGATCTACCTTTCGTGGCTCGATCCATGTCCATCCTGAACTGCTTCCATCGCCTAGGTCCTCTACTCTTCCAGAGTAAACCAAGATCAGCCACATACTTGGGGCCATCATAAGTAGGCCATTGACTCTCGTCAAGAAGTGGCTCGAACTAAGGATTCCAGGTGCTCATTAGGTTCCTCAAAGAGAACTCCGCGGCCATACGGGGAGGGACCTCAGCGTCAACACGTCTAAGGCGATAGGCTGTAATCATGTGGGAGCAAGGCCTATGGTATATGATCGGTTTTCCACATGTACACTTGTTCTCATTGATCACTACTTTATGTTTTCGAGCATCCCAGTCTTCACCACCAATGTTAGTTCCACCACCCTCTAGAATCTCATATCCATGGTTGATCGGATCGAAACATGAACCCTTCTGTCGTTTAGACTTTTTCTTTGAGAAAGCTAGTTCTTGAGATGCTAAAAGTGGCCAAGCTTTGCCTGCTGTCCATAGAGACCTCACATACTTCTTCCTCGAAATGAACCAAGAATTCAACTTGTAGAAGGTGAATGAGGCAATAGCAGTCATAGGCAGACCACGACAACCTCTTAGAAGGCTGTTGAACATCTCTGCCATGTTACTAGTCATGAAGCCCCATCTCCAACCACCCGTGTCATATGCAAGTGACCACTTATCCTTCGACGCCATCAACTCACTCAAGAATTGCCTGCCATCAACATTTGTGGCTAACTTCAGGGCATATAACTTGTCTTTGAATAATTGAACCTCTTGCTGCCTGCAAACCTCCTCAAATAATTTGAAGTTGTCCTTTGTGTGATCACGCCTTATAAGATTCTGAGCAAGGTGTCTGGTGCACCACCGGTGATGTATTTGGTCGTAACCAGGAATCTCTTGTTCTATGGCATTCAGAATGGCAGCATGCCTATCGGATATCACACAAACATCACGTCCCAGACCAATTACCACTTGTCTTACTAGCCTGAGAAACCAACACCAACTATCCGTGTCCTCCTTTCGAACAATCGCAAAGGCCAATGGCATAAGCTGGTCTTCTGCATCTGTCCCAAAACAAATAAGCATTGTGCCTTTAAATTTTCCTATAAGAAAGGTCCCGTCAATTGAGATGACGGGCCTGCAATGCTTGAATGCTTCGATGCTCTGCCCGAATGCCCAAAACGCCCTTCCAAAGACCTGGCTACCATTCCTTGTTTCACCCTCCTTAGGTAAATACTCGAAGTGCATCCCAGGATTTACAACGCTCATTGCGTTCAACATTACAGGGAGGCGCTCATAAGCTTCTTCCCAATTTCCAAATATTATTTCCATTGCACGCTGATTTGCCCTCCATGCTTTCCCATACTTCACATAGTAATTGTACCATTGGAAGATGATCTCAACCAACGCAGACACCGTAATGATTGGCATATGCTTCACCACGGGGCATAATTGCCTTGCAATGAACCTAGAATTGAGCTGCAAATGGTTCTCTTCTGCCTCAGCAGTGGCACAAACATGTTGTTGCTTCACTGAGGTAATCTTCCATTTGCCTGCCTTCATCTTCCTAGCACATACTCTCCAACCACACTGTTGTTCTTCACAAGCAACAGTATACCTCTTCTCCTTGAATGAATTGATGACCCTAAAAGGTCAGTTTTGTACAATGGAGTACTCTTGCAACCATGATTTCAACTCATCCATGGTACCAAACAATATGCCCTTCCGTATGATGAGGCAACCGCTAACATCAGGCATAGTTGTATCACTTGGCCCACCATCAGCTACTGCCCTATGACCATGGCTAAGGTCCTCGAAATCACCAACTAGTGGATCTCTCCAAGGCAAGACCCTAGACAATATCTCTATTTCCCTAAAATTCAGATGACCAACAGGGCGATCGTCATCAGAGTCTTCGGCTATCTCCTCTACGAAGGATTCATCATCTCCAGCTATCTCCATGTCAAAACGGTTCGTAGCCCTAGCATCACCAAAGTCTTCTTCACCACTAAGATCATCTTCGTCGCTAAGCTCATCCTCAATAGAAAAGTCTCCGCTAGCGTCGTCCAAACCTTCTTCTGCATCAACAATTACATAATCATCATCCTCTTCATCACTATCATGATTGCCCTCACCATCGGCAACCGGATTCTCTTCCTCATCTCCACCGTAGCCTAGTTGTGTGACAAGTATTTCTTCTTCAGACAAAGGACCATAACCTATGTGAGCGGGGGAAGATGGCCATGCTTCGAAGTTATCATTTCCTAAGTCGGACTCCTTACTTACTACTAAATCCAAAGATCGCACCTCTGAGGCCAATACAACTGCCTTGTAATCATTCCATTCAGTCTCGCTTGTAATTTTGAGCAACCGCTTGATCCGAGGACCCTTCGATGACCCAACATCTATGACACCTTCAAACTGAACATGCACGTCTCCTTCATTCCAGCCTAACATAACCTTCACTCGCTCCACTAACTGGGTCAAAGATGGTGTTTCAGAAAAAATCAACAACTCCTCACACATGTCTAGAAATTCCAAACTATCATCTCTTGTCCTAACAATACGGCCTCCATGATGCAACCTCACTAATTTATCCATCTACAGCCATCACACAACAAGTAGTGTAACATATGAATATATCATGCAAGTTTCAATCCAATAAGTAGAAACTAAAATATATCATTTCATCTTTTTTCAACCCCAACAACATAATCATTTCTAGTCATAAAAAATTGAAATGTAATGACCAACAAATAAATAAAATACATACTAACCCTAATGACCAACAAATAACTAACCCTAATGACACCTACAATAAACAAAGAACCCTAATGACCAAAATAACTAGAAACCAAACTAACCTAACATGTTCAGCACATAAAACAGTTAAACAACAATGCACTCAATCATCCTAAGCCATACATTTTGCAAATGCAAACACAAATATACCAAAACACCATACAACCATGATTCCACATGATTAGGGACAATGTAAGCACATCTACGCGGATAGAATGGAGGAGGGGAGGGACCATTACCTCGAGGAAGCTTCGGGAGACAAGATCGTGGCACCGGGGGTTGATTTTGGAGCCTAGGGTTTGGTGGCGGCGCGGGGGAGAAGAGAAAGAGAGGAGGCCGGCGGTTTCAGAATGGAGGGAGGAAGAAGAAGGGGCCTCGGCGTGGCCTAAAGGGACCAGACCTCGGCGTTGAGTCGGACCACACCGAGGTCTGGAGGCTCGGCGTTAAGTGACCCAACGCCGAGCTACTGGGCCACCGTGCTTTGTTGGGTCGCCTGGGCCGCGCTCCGGATGGGGCCAGTAGCTCGGCGCGCAGTCCAGCCGCGACGAGGTTGGGCACTTGGCGTCGGCTGACACGACGCTGACGTCTCAGACCCACGCGCCACCGTGTCGACGACGACCCCTGTCGACCGTGACGTGGCAATACCTCGGCGTCGTGTGACACGATGCCGAGCCTCATATCTCGGCGTCATGTGCTAAAACGCCTAAAAATGGTCTATTTTCAGAAAATGTTTTGGCGTAGGTATTTTTCTAAAAATTGTTTTCAAAAGAGACCAAAATACAAAAATTTCACATCGCCGTCGGTCAACCGGGCCTAGATAAATATCCCAACCTTTTAGAAAAGGGAAAAGATTCTCAAAAAAAAAAGGAAAGGAAAAAAATTCTAATTTATCTCTCCTCCGATTCTCCAAACTATAAAAATCAGTGTTCCCATCCCCTCAACTTTAAAAATCAATTGTTTTCTGTCTTAGATGATTTGATTAATGTTGATTTTGCAGATATAGCGCCATGTCTAAGGGTAAATCGGACTAAGTTGAAAGTTCAAGAGGTAAATCAGACTACAAATAATTTTTAAAAAAAATATTCAAAAAATCGTTAAAAACAATTGTTCAAAATTCTATCTATATATATTTTTACATGGAAAATAATGCAGTTAAAAACCTAAAATCTAGTTTGATCTTTGAAAATTTTGTTTTACCATGAAAATTTATGAAACAAGTTCCAGGTTTCTTTTTCTAAAATCATGCACTATTTTATGGTGGCTAGCTTGAAATTGTTTGAATCTTGATGGACTCTTTTTGTGCTTATTTCTTAGTAGAAACCCTCGTTATCTATTATAACTAGTCGACGCCGATGGTCTATTTAAATCATCTTATGGTGCTGATTTTGCACCATAAGATAGAGCATGAATTTAGGGTGGGGGGAATCTGAAACTAGTTTTCATAATTTTTTGTGGTAAAACAAATTATCAAAAAATAAACTAGATTTTAGGATTTTAATTGTATTATATTTTTAAACTAAAAATATATGGATAGATTTATTGAATTTATTTTTATTAATTTTTTGGATATTTAAAAAAAAATATTGTCCGAGTTACTTATAAACTTTCAAAATACTTCGATTTACCCTCTCTGACATGGTGCCTTTCAGCAAAACTACCCAAGGTGGAAAAACAGGCAGCTTTAAAAGTTTTAAAGGGGTAAACAAAATAGTTTTGTAGTTTAGAGAGCAAAATCAGACGATCACAATAGTTGAGCAAGGTAAATTGAACCATTTTTCCTTTAGAAATGCGTGTTGGGTTAGCCCATTCGAGAATACTACTAAGGGTCGAGCTTCCTAAGAGCCAAAGTGGGCCATGGCCCCTTCTTATACAAACAATTTCTTAAGTAAATATTTAATTCGATTATTTAATTGACAAAAAATGCTAATATAGCCTCTATTGTTGTTGATTACATTTAATTTGGCTCCATTTTATAAAAGTTTCTAAATTCATTGTTCCATGTATCCCAGCAAAATCCACTCAACCTAGCGTGGTATTGAGCCACACCTCCACGAGTTGTGGAACGAATCCCCACGAATGTGAGCGCGGTGCGTAAGGATGTGTTTGGTATAGCTTTTTATGGCTCCGGCTCCTACACTTTGTAGCACTTTTTCGAGACCGTTTTTCTCTCCTATCAAAATAAGCTCAGAGCTGAGAGTCCTGCTCAGCTTCTCCGGTACTAATGTGGAGCTAGAGCCCAAATGAGGCCAGCCAAATGGGCCTAAATATTCCGATAGGCACGGCGGTACTGCCTCCCTATTATCCGCTATTCAACGGTGTATCCGGATTTATGCGTTCTTTGTGTACATGGCGATGCTGCTCGATCAACGGTCACTGACTTATGACCATGACACGCAGAGGATATGGAGAGTACGTGTACAGTGCTATTGTACTGTTATTTGTCACTGTCACGGCTGAAAACGGTATAGATATTTTTCAGCCATATTCGAGATCGAATTCATTTAGAGAAGTTCACCGTATCTGAATACTCAAATGACATATTTGTGATGTCGATATCTAATTATATTCTATCCGACATACAGCCTGTTCGGCAGGCTGGGCTTGCTCGTAAACTATCATAAATTTTCAGCCGGAACAGTATTTTTCTCTCACACCAAACCAACCAGTAGTACTTCTTTACGAACCAGCAACGATTCAGTCCAGCCAAACAAACAGGCTAATAGCTGATACTATCCGTATTCGAATCCAAATCCAAGTAGACATATAAAAATAAATATAATATGAGTGATATTTATCAGTATGCGATCCGTTTACATCCCTGTACTCGTCACATTAAATGCCCGTGGATGCTTCTATCGCACGGTTCCTCGCCTTCGAGTACTGCACCCCTGGCGCATGTTTTACCTTTATTGGATTATCTTTGATTTTTATATATGTGTTTGATAATCATCCGTCTAATTTGGTCACTTCCTCGCCATCGATGGAGGCAAGGCATCTCGTCCCAAGCCATCCTTGATGCTGAGGAAACTCAAAAGGATGCGTTTACTTGCAATTTTAAATTGGATTAAATATATCTAAAAATATTAATGTTTACGATATATCTAAAAATATTAAAAATTTATGATATAGTACAAACGCTTGCACATGATGATTAACATAAAATATATGACAAATTAAATATTTTACTTATACTATATGAATAATAAAAAAGATACATCGTGAAAACGGCCAGCCTGGCCACCGGCTCCATGTTTTATCGCTCTTTTATATATACAACTAAAAAACGAGAAAGCATAGGCTGCATGCTGTTTTGTTTTGACAAATTGAGACAACCTATTGGAGGATCACTCAACTCACTTTCCATTAATCTCATGTGGATTTATATAGAGAGTACAAGGAAATAAGAAGAGATGGAAAATAAAGAGACTGCAACTCTACAACTCTTAATATGCTAACACCCCTGCAGTTGGAAACGTTGACACTAATCAGGAGTCGAGACATTCAAACTGGAGCGAAATTCTATAAATATAGAGGTAGGAAGACCCTTGGTGAACACATCTACATATTGAGATGTAGAGGGCACATGAAGAACTCGAATTTTCCCTGTAGCAACTTTGTCCCTTACGAAATGAAGATCGATCTCAACATGTTTAGTGCGCTGATGTTGCACTGGATTGGTTGAGAGATAAACTGCACTAACATTATCACAAAAAATCACATAGGAACACCGAGGACAGAAATGAAGCTCCTGAAGTAATTGTCGGAGCCATGATATTTCTGCCATGCCATTAGCGACAGCTCTATACTCGGCCTCGGCACTAGAGCGAGACACGGTGTACTGGCGCTTTGAACTAACTCCATGCATGTGCATTAGGACCTAGTGAGTGAGCTAACAAAATCCTTAGGAAATGTTTGTGAAAATGCTAACTCATGTACACAAGTGATTGACAATCTTGTGGCTAGCACTTTTGTTCAAGGGGTGAAGACTTAGATCCAAAGGAACTCGCTACAAGCGTCGGACCGTGAAATGGTTAACCGTCGGACCATCCTAGTTCACAGTCCAATGGTCAACCCCGGGGTCGCAAAGAAGGTAGTCAACACGCATCGCGATCGAGAACACACTATCATTCGTGATTCTCGTGTCCCGGGCTATCAGCCGTGTTTTGGGTAACTCACTGTGTGCCCGCCACGTCGTGGCTCCAAACACGGACTAGTTTAATTTCTAATAAAGCTATGCTAGACATCGACCGCGAGAGCACACTATCATTAGTGATTCTCGTGTTCCGGGCTATCGGCTGAGTTTTGGGTATCACACCGCATGCCCGTCATGCCGCGGTTTCAAACACGGGCTAATTTAATTTTTATTAAAGCTATGCTAGATACTGACCGCAAGAACACACTATTATTCGTGATTCTCGTGTCGCGGGCTATCGGCCGCGTTTTGGGTATATCGCATCCCAAGGCACCAAAACATGAACAGAGAAGGAAAAAGAAAAATGAACGCGTGCTTGTATTTTTCTGTGTTCAATCAATCAACGGTGATTTGATCAATCCGTGTTCACAAAAGCTTTTCATCATGTTTATCTACTTTCGTTGTGCGGTGGTACGCAATGCAATCGAAGCAACCGGTGGATCGGCAGCGGTTCAGCCACCCGTCCCGGCAAATCGCATTGCATTTTTCCCAAAGTCCCCATCGCCCAAGCATGCGCTTCGCGGGCCCCACAGCTGCCAACTTTTCCTTTCCTTTGTGACTGACACGCGGCCCCGGTGCCCGCCCGGATCGAATCAGAAGAGTCCACGTACTGCGGCACTGCCTACCACTAAGGATACCGAACCGCATCGTTTTCTACATTTATTCCGACCGAATTCGTATTTTCAGACAAATTCGAATTCGGTTCGAAATTCGGAACACCAAATTCGAAATCGGAACGAAAACGGTTTAGACATTTTTTCGACCGTTTTCTACTTTTCTACTTTTAATTCGGAATATCCCGAATTCGAAATTCGGTTTCAAAATTCGGTTTGAACCAAATTTGGCCCACTACAAGTCCAACCTTAGAAAAATTATATATTTTTCATAATCAAGATGATTTTTATATGAAAATTGTAGCTCTCGATGAGATCTACAACTTTTTAGTTCTTACTTTTTTTCATTTGATGTCTTGAAGATGTTCAAAAAAATTAAACAAAGTCAGCGATATATTAATCGCGTACAAGCGCTTGTTGCCTTAAAAAAATCATATCTTCCTTATATCGTGTCGAATGGAGATACTTTTTAAGAAAGTTGTAGGACTTGTTAGTTATTATGTACTTGTTAATTGTTATGCATTTGGTCCTACGGGTCAATATTCTGTATTGTTTTTTCGTATACCGACCGTGTTCGACATAATTCCGCTCGAATTAGTTTGTTTTCGAAATTTTTGATATTTCGTAAGTTCGTGTTCGTTTTCGTGTCTGGCTTTACCGCTTTCGTTTTCGTTTTCGTATTCAAATGTAGAAGTAGAAAACGATTGAGAGGTTTTCCGACCGTTTTCATCCCTACCTACCACAGCACCAACTCGACGTGTCACGCTGACTGTGGATCACAGGTCAACGCGTGGTCCCACCAGTCTTCGGTGACCCGCAACGCGACGCGCTCGTGACCAGAGTCCCACCCGTAGCCCGTCGAATAAAATAAGAAACTTACAGTAACACAAAAGTGTATCACCACAAAATTCATTGCCACGAAGCCTCCGCCGCGGAAACTGGAACAAACGTGTATCACCACAAAACGAATAAAATAAGAAAATAAACACAAAGCCTCGCCCGCGAAAATTCATTGCCACGAAGCTTACAGTAACACAAAAGTTGTTGATTAAAAAAGAAATCAAGCCAATAAGCAGCAACAACACAGAAGTTGTTATGATACATCAAAAGAGGCACACTCTCCCCGGCCAGCAACCTGCGCAGGTCCAAACGAAGCAACATGTGCAGGTTTCACAATGTTAGCTTTATAAGCTCACAAAACCAAACCACCCTCCTAATCCAAGATGACCCCACAAAGTCAATCTATGTAAACCCCTTGCTTGCATCATCTTTGTCCAAAGCCCTAGGCACGGTCCAAGCCTCACCAGCACGCTCCGCAGTAAGACGAGCAGCAAGTTCTCCTTCCAGCTGGAAAGAAGAATTCAAACAACCATCAGTTCAAAAACAAAGTAAAACGGAGAGAACGCGCTTAATCTTACCCTCTGAACTCGAGCCATTGCCTTTGCAGATGCATAATCTCGTCCACCAGAATTCTAGTATTGCTCTTAAAACTTCCTCCGAATCTCGTTAGTCCTTGCAGAAACCTTAATGAGATCTTCAGCGGGAGGAAATTTATAATTAAGAGGGATCTTCAATCTTTGTGAGAAGAGGATCTTTCTCTTCCTTCATAATGTGCAGCAATGCACCACTAGAATACATGCAACTGGCGGTCTGAATGATAGTGGGAAGATCCTCGTATTGCCGGCATAACCAACTAAAAAACGACGTGAAATCACCATACTCCCAGTCCCAGCATGGATCTTCAGGCTTTGCGCCAAACTTATCAAAGCATTCACGGCTTAATTCCCAAGTCTGGTTGGCAAAATGAAGGAAGTTTGAATCTTTCTCTTCTAGTTTTCTCACAAGCAAGCCTTTTTCGTGTTCCACTTTCGCAATGTCTTCGCGCGCACTCGCCAAAGCCTTCTCCACTTTCTCCAACTCCCTAGTAGCCTCCCAAACATTTTCCTGGAGCTGAAAATTATTTCTAACACATTCCATTCTCTCGGCCTCTTTCTTAGTCAGTTGGGCTTTCAAATCAGCAATCTCATCAAGCAACCTTTTCTTCTCAATAGCTGAAGACTGAGCTTCAGATTCTAGCGACTGACCAAGTCCACGCGCCAGCAAAACATTCTGCAAATCAAAAGCATGTGAACAACAAGTAGTCAACAAAATAGTTGAAACAAATCGAAATCTCAATCACCTTGTATGCCAAAGCAACAGCAGCATCTGCAAGTTCAAGCGAAGGTTTTCCAGCGAGCTCAGGCGCCCCAGCGTCAGGAACGACGAAGGCATCATCAATGCATTTAGACAATTGTATTTCAGAAACCATCAGAAGAACATTCAGCCTATCTAGCCCGATTCCGACAAATTTAAACACATTAGTGGCACACCTTTGTTTTTGCAAAACTCCATGCAACGCTGAAATGCAGCTTCCTCAATGCCAGCAGGCACAACAACAGTCGCAGGAGCATCCGGAACAACATTAGCAGAGCACTTAACATCAACAACGGTCTCTTTCTGCAAAGAAGGCTCGTCAAACAGCTCAACTAAAACCAAAGATGATCAAATGAGAAGCAATAAAGAAACTATAAATAATGCATAACCTATTGTGAACAAATGGGCTAATTAAAATAAATGAAAAATCATTTTTTTTCCAAAAATAAAATGGAATTGAATTCGAGCTACTACTCAAATTAATCTAAATTAATTATATGCTTCTGAAATCAATGATTTCGCTAGATTAGCCCTTCCAAGTAGGCCTTTGCTCACGAGGGTATGCTGTTGGGGATTTGGCCTCGGATAACGCGGTCCCCTAATATTTAATCACATAACCTTAGGCATTGCAGTTTTTGCTTCGTGGTTCAGGACACATTCAGATGCTAAGCTTCATGGCGATTACCCTTCGGCCGGAAAAGCCACAAGGAAGATATTTTTACCTGCGAAGATAAAGACTCCAAAGATGGATCAACCATGAAGACCAAACACATTCGGTAGGATTTTCGTCCGGTGCTTGATTGAGTGAAGTATGATGTTGATCCGCGAGAAGATCCAAGATACGAAGACCATTCAGACGGAAATTAAAAGGGTTTAGTAAAGTCCCTGATTACGATAGCTTTACAGCGGATATATAGGATGGCTTATAAGAATGTCCAATATGCGTCCTTTGAGGACCTTGTAATCAACTTGATGAATGTATAATGAAGGTCAAGGGCAAAAAGGGAACCTGATTCCCTCCCCTATAAATATCACCTGATGTACATAGTGACTGGGGTAAAGTCTTTATGCAATTCAATCAATGTACATCTAGTTCTTACTTTTATCCCCGTTAAGAGTTTCTCACTCAACACACCAGTCAACTTTGGCGCATGACAACATTGAACCATTGCCCTCCAACTGCCAAACATAGAAGCTATGCTCACCAATCACTGTGTCAACACCCTCAACAGGCTGACTTCAACCACTGCAGCCAACTACACCTCGAATCCTGACTTGGTCTCCACCACAACGACCCTCCGGCCCCCACTTAACCAGATCAACGAAAGAGATTATGTGCAGCCGCAACACCAATGTCGATACATGCACGCCTCCACCATGCTGAACTTGGTCCACCCGCGCGACCGCACATGGATTGCGAGACACGCCGCACGCTGCAACGCCCCACCGGCTAGATCCAGGGTGGCGAGGTGCCCCTCATCACCACCGGGGTCACGCAAGGCAAGCCCGCCCTAGAACCCAAATTGGACCTGCTGCCAGCATCCGAGTCACCACATGGGCTTCGTGCGACCAACAGCGGCGGCGGTGCTGCCGTTTGGCGTGCGTGGGAGAGCACCGAGGACGATGAAGGAGCAAGACTGCCAGACACTAGCTGCCCATATCCAGCGGCGTCCGCTTAGATCTAGGCAAGATGGCCTGCCACCGCCGTCCTAGCACCTGCACAAGGCCCGACGGCATGCTCCGTCAGCGGTGACACGGAGGAGAGGTGAGTTTAGGGGTGGTGGTGCTAGGTATGTGACCGCTCGTGCAGCCCGATGCGAGCGACGCGGGGGCTGGCATGAGATAGTGATCAATTAAAGTATTTGTTGATTTATTATACACTTCCTCGGGCCATAAATTACTCCCACTGGCCATAAATTAATGTAGTTCTAGCACAACACCATGTTAAAATATCTTGAGTTTGACTAATTATAAATAAAATTGTTAGTATTTATAATATCAAATAAGTGTCGTTAGATTTGTCAAGAGATATATTTTTATAATACACATAAATATTAATATTTTACTTATATATTTAGTTAAACTTTAGACGTGTTAACTATGAAGACGCCCAGAATTGCATCCTTTCTTGGAAAGAGGTAGTATATGTTATTTTATGAATTATTGTTATCTACACGTGTTAATCATATTTTAAATCTCTACAGACATAATGATTTTGTTCTACTAAAATTATCGATACACAAATAGATATGCGTAGATAGCTGAATGCGAATTGAATCAGAGACATATGTTTTATGTTCGAATCCGATAAATCTGTATTGCTACTCGGATTGAAATTAAAATGTACTTCTTCATTCCAAATTATAAGACATAGTGTATATCCAAGTGCATAACAAAAGCTATGTTTCTAAAAATGTCAAAATGTCTTATATTTTTTTTAGAAGGAACGGCAAAAGCTTTGCCATGATTTTTATTAGACGGAGAAAATAAAAATACAGGGTCGACCTAGTTTTTTTAGTGCAAACCGGGTCCAAAAAACCACCAACTGGAAAAGTGCACCACTCATCCTAACCAACTATTGGAAACATCATCCAAGCAACTAACGACTTTGCCCCACAACTTGCTCAACCTTGAGCTAACTTGGTCGAAAGCAACCCAACTAGCAACTCAGCTGCACAAACTAATCAAGAAAAAACCAAGCATAACAACTGCAATGGGGAGGAGATAACTAACTGACAACTAGGAAAAAGAAACACAACATAGAGATCACCAACAACTAAGTAGAAACACCACCACCTCTGACAGAAAGCACCACCAGACTTAGAATCTCTGAAGCGAGGTAGAGAGTTAACAGGTTAAAGGCACCGGCCTGTCCTAGAAAAAAAACCCTCATTCGAGTTTTCTTCACCTTCTTGGGCTGCCCGTGCTCGATTAGGGCCATGAGTGCCTCCATGCTATGTTTGGTTAGCAGACGGTCCAAGTACTGCGCTAAGCGATTAAACTCATTAGAGCTTGAGGCATCAGTTGAGGAAGGAGATGGATCCCCAACTTTTTAGCAACCACGTCTTGTATTAGTTGCATTGAGTTCTTCCCTGATGTTCTCTTTGCTTTCTCTGCTGATCTGCAACTTTTTCGTTGGCTATCTTGCATTGTCACTATCTCAGTTCTTGTGGGTGTTTGTGTTTGCTCAGCTGTCTGATACTCTGATAAGTTTGGTGGCAATTGAAACAAAGGTGCTGATATCGGTAAAGTGATATGGTCGATAAACTGGTCAGTAGTCATGATATCTCACGGCAGCTTCTCAACAATTGGAGTTCTTGTTAGTGATTGTGTTTGCACAACTTGCTCAAAGCCTTGTAGCCCGCTAGCCCTGTTGAGTAGAGGCGTTGCCTCAACATGAACCTCTTGTGTAGTTGGTGAGGTCAGCACCATGTTACCATCATCACTTTTGCGTGTCTCATGCTCCTCTTCACTCACACTCTTTTTCCTGTGCCTATACACCAACAATTCTTTAGTCACTTCTATCTTTTCATTTGTTGGTGGGTGAACTAGGTGATCAACAATCTCCTCTAGTGGTGGTGTGAACACCATGATGGAGTCGTTTATCTATACTTCTTCAAGTGCATCACCTATAGTGCCCCTGTATGCTCAATGGAACCTTCTCTCTCTCAAACAAGGTCACTTGGTCATCTTCCTTGGTTGATGTGGCACCGACTAATGGAGTAAACCATGCACAATCAGGCGCAACCTCTAGCATATTTAGGATTCTGCTCTCAACCTGTACTGATGGTGATGATGTTGAACAGGGGATGGGTATTGATGACATAGAGATATGTGACTCAAACAGCATAGGGTCACATGAGTAAATGCTCTGGCCAGGAGTAAAGGCATTATCTAGGAAATGGAAGTTGCTGTCATCGTAAAGTGTTGGCAACTCATCATTGCAAACCTTGAAGAGTGGAGTTGCAAAGGTTACGTGTTTTGTTATCTTCCTCCTGTTGTAGCCATAGTCGTTTCCATGAGCCAAAGCAGATAATGCTTCCTTATGCAACCTAGTACAAATAAAAGGGGAGGAGAAAGGACTAGAGCAAGGAGGAGGGGACCCATGAAGATCGCCCCTGCCACGACGACGACCCATAGAGTTGTAGAAGTCGTCCACGGGCCCTCGCCGACACAAGTCATGGTCCTCCTCAATCCGGTTGTGGTGGTGAGGTCTGTGCCTAGGGCAGGAGAAGGATCTATGACCCTCGTTCAAACAGCACCAACATCTTGTTCTACGATAGCAAGTGGCCACACGATGGTCGGTAGATAGGCAATTAAGGCAACGCCCTCTAACATGCTCAAGGAATTTCCTCCGTCTATCTGATTGGTGTAGATTTGAAAGTGGGCTTGGCTGACACTGTTCCTTTTTCCACCCACTAGTGGGAGGAGCTCTGATCGATGACCATGCATGATTTGCCTCTATGGAAGTGGGTTTGGCATGGAATTGTGGAGAGGGTAGCTGAGACGGCCCTGCTACAGCTGTATCTTGTGACTTGTGAAAGTGATTAAGCCCCATCGGAGAAGCCAAACTTCTCGGTATGACCAGAGACTCCTTGGGTTGAGCAATGGACAAGTCTCCTCTTGCATGGAGGCAAGGTGGGAGCCAGAGGCATGCCACGCCGAGTGACGATTAGGGCAGTCAAAACGAACATCCGAAGAACTTGAAAGATGCTGGCTTGAAAGCTTTTCTACATACTGGCCTGGATGTTGGTCCTTTGAGTAGGTAGCCTTTTGCTTGTCCTTTTGGAGGTAGGAGCATTCCCTCTTGTTATCTTCAAACACTTGGATGTTGGACTCAAATTGATTGATGTTGTCAGCAAGAGGATCCCAAGCTTGGGGAGGAGGTGTATGCCGTAGAAGGATATCTTGTAGCAAGGGGTCCTAAAATGCCTCCACAGTCCTCCCCCCAGCCTGTTCAAGTTCTAATTGGTTTACTTCCAAGAGATGCTTCAAATCACTGGCAAGTTCTGGAAGGAACGGCTTGGCTACTTTGCAATCTGATTCTCCTAATGCGATCTTGATACCCTGTGTAGTTGGGTTGCTGCTATTTCCCATGTCGCCGGCTCGTAGATGCGGTGCCAACAAATCTCCCGCAGGGAATGACCCAGGCATGGAACTAAGTGGACCATGGGGCACGACCACCACGTGCTCAACCCGTAACCATAGGACACAACCACAGGACCACAAGCAGGCGGGGGGACGAGCGAGGAACAACAGAGGGAAGCTGGCCTATTGGTAGATCAGGCTTCTGCAGCGGTGCGTGCGTGCGACGGGTAGGGGCGGAGCTCCTGCAGCGGTGGGCACGACGAGGCTGCGGCGGCGGTGGGTGCGACGGGGAGGGGCAGAGCTACTGTAGCGGTGGATGCGGCGGGGCTAATGTCTTGTAATTTGGAATTGGGGAATAGTAAATAGGGTTTTCCCTATTCGATTCCATTCGGATCGGATCCGAATCCATCCTACGCAAGCAAGCGCCCTGACCAGCAGTCCTTGTGCTTCAGATCCCCAACAGTGCTGAACCCAACAATAGCAGAAAACATTTAAATGCCACTAATTTTATGCAACAATATTTCCGAACAAGAAAAGCTTATTTATTATTGAACCATACCCTTGAGGCTTACTCCAATAATTTGATGCGGAGTATCTGCTTTGGCAGCTGAAACTACATCACCGTTACCAGAAGTTTCACAAATATTTGATTCTTGCAGCTTCTGTTGTTGATGCCCGAATATAATGACACAAATCAGAATCTTCCTCAATGTAATCGTCTCGAGTCATCACATAGCATAGGAACTTAGCCTCCTTCGCTAAAGCCTTCGATCAAAGCATCATCATCAGCATAGTAAAAGGAAGAAATAAATAGTCCAAAGAAACTGATTACATACAACAAAAACCGAGCATTGTAGCAGTTGTTCTGGTAAGGGCATACCAACAGGGCGCCAGCAGCGGCAGCAGATTCAGGACCTTTATATAGCATGAGAGCACAGGCAATCTGCTTGAGTTTTTTGCTCAGGGTGATCAATGGGGTGGTGTCAAAACCAGATTCCAGCAACTCAAATAACAAGGTGTTCTCCTTTCCAATACACTTCAAAATCGGTGGGAAAAAGTTAGTAGCAAACAGCAAGTAAGAATTGGTACTAGAAAACAGGGAATTGTAACAGGCATATATATTACACTACCGGAGGCGGCTTCTTTGCCGAGTACCTGAGGCACTCGGCAAAGGCCGATATACACTCGGCAAAGCCTGCCGAGTGCTCGGTAAACAGTTTGTCGGCAAAGACTTCTTTGCTGAGTGCACTTTATCGGACACTCGGCAAAGGCAATCTGACACTCGACAAAGAAAAGTGGCAGTGACGGCGGCTTTGCCGAGTGTCAAGGTCAAGCACTCGGCAAAGGTACCAGATTTGCCGAGCGCCGTTGACTTAGACACTCGGCAAAGGTGGCCACTGTGTCGAGTGCCGCCAACAAGACACTCGGCAAACATGCCACCTTTGCCGAGTGTCTGGCCTGTGGCACTTGACAAATCTGTGATGTTTGCCGAGTGCAATGGCCATTGCACTCGGCAAAGCATGTTCACATGTAGTTCCCAGGTAGTCACTTTGCCGAGTGTCATGGTCATTGCACTCGGCAAAGTGACTGAAAATAGCTTTTTTATTTGTTTTTTATATCCCATCCAAATAAATAGAAGATATATATAACAAACATCACCAACATCACATATATATCATCAACAGCACATATATATCACCAATACCACATATATATCACAAATGTCACATATATATCACAAACGTCACATGTCTCACAATATATCACAAATAAGGTCACAAGCAATCCAAGTGCTCCATCATCGTCAACCATAATTGCAAATAGAAGTACCATTAACAACCACAAGTATCATCACTGATTTGGTAAAGGATTCACTGAAGCATGAGGATCGTTCAATGCCGCCGATTGATTCTGCACAAAGAAGAAGAGATTGTATGTGTGAGACAAGATAAATATATACCATACATGAATAAAACTTTCATACTCCACTAGATTTGACCGTAAGCATAAACAAACAAACTAAAACATTTATACTCGCATGAGTAGAATAGTGAGGAGTTGGAGGTGGAGGTGGAGCGAATAGCGAAGGGGGCGGAACTACACCCATAGCGGCGCCAAGACTTTGCATGTACTGAAGAATCTCCACCATCCTCCGCTGCTCGGCCTCCCGCTCGGCCTCCACCCTCTCCATCTTCGCCTGCATCTGCTCCCGTATCCTCCTCTCTTGTTCCAGCTAGGCCTACAATATATTCACCCCAATGTTACAATAATGCAAAGGAAAGTTATGAAAAAACCAGTGAACGATGAATAAACTAGGGATAACCTCTAGTGCCTCCACTCGGTGGTGTGAAGTGTCGTGCCGAGGTCGTATGGCCGGGCTCCTGCTCGTGCTGCTTGCTCGAATCTAGGAGAGACTGGGAGTAGCGGCTGAGTCGATTGCGCCATCGCCAATCCAATATCGCCCATGCTTCTTGCCTCCTCCCACCCTCATTATGACTTCTCCATCAAGGTCCTCGGTGCTCAGATCATACTGTGGCCCATGGACCTCCCTTGCCATCGATGTGTACTCACTAAGATAGTTGTGGACGGTAGCATTGTTGTACGCCTCGGGCCCATCTCTGGGTTGTAGTCAATGTCGGACGTCGCCTTGCCCTTGTGGGCCATAGCAAATGCCTTGAAGATGGAGCAAGGCTGGCCACCATGTGACGTCGACTGCGAGAACAACAGCAAGATGATTAGAAATCATGTAGAATTGAGCGTTAGAATAAATAAATGAATTCGCATACCCATGTTTCTGCGTATCCGCTAAGGCTACGACTGCCTTGATGGTGTGCTACACCTGACATCATCAAACACCGCTCCCGGCACAAGTTGTGCGTCTCCTCCCACTCGCGTGAGCACCACTTGTCCACCATCTGTTCCCAGAACTGGGGATGCGCGGCGCACCAATAAGGAATCATCTACAGGCCATCAAGTACATGACATATCAGAAGATGAAATTAAGCCTACTTAATCTCAAAAGGAATCAGTATTAATGTTCTCTATTTACCTGCAGGTACTGGTCCTAGGTCAGCATCATGCTCCTTGTGTCCCTTTTGGTGACCTTCATTCCAAGGACGGCCCCGTGGTAAGTTACGACGGCCTAGATGCGCGCCTCGTAATGCATGTCCATGATGAGTTTTTTGTAGCATTTGGTAGCCACCGCATTCGCCCTAGCCTCATGTCTGTCCTGGCATCTAAAGAAATCCTGCATACAAACACGATATATCCATTCATTATTTCAAGAATGTCCAATGAATGCGATGTATTGAGCAATGTAGTGCAAGGAGGACTTACCCACAGCTCTTGCTTCACCCGCTCCACCTTGTTGTTGAATACCCTACAGGCCCGATCTGCAGCATCGAGGGCGGCGACGTAGTGGTCAAACGAGTAGGCCGGCCCCGTCACTCCGGCGTACTCCACCAGGCCAGGGAAGTGCTCCTAGCACAGAAGACCGAGGATGCCATTGACTTAGCGTGTGTGAGCACCTCCACTCACCACAATCATCCAGTTCCTGCCTAAGTGATTAAGAAAAATTATTAGTTTCTATTTTGATTTTCAACATATCATATAAAGTAGTGATAACATCTAAAGTTACTTACTTTTCCCCCTTGGGTCAAATCAACGGGCGTCTCTCACGAGGTATCAGTCGCCGAGGGAGGCTCGCGGGACCTCGCAAGTAGACGCTCGACGAACTAGAGGAAACGGAACCCCCTGTTGTCGCCTCCTCCTCGTCGTCCTCCTGCCCCTCGGCGTCCTCCTAGGGCACCTGCTCCTCCTCCTCCTCACGCGACAAGGCCGCAGGCGACGGCTCCCTCCTATGGCTGCTCCTCCTCCTAGTCTCCCCCGGTGCAGCGGTGCTTGTCCTTCGGTATAAGGACGTTAGCTTCCTCAGCCCACCGCCCACCATCTTTGTTCAATCACCTGCAATTAAAAAGAGTAAACCAATAAGCACAGATAAACAAGAAGTACTTAGAAAGAGATGCAAAATAAAAAAACATAATTACAAAATAAAATAGTATTACATGTATTAGAAATAATCTTCATGATCGGGATTAGCTGCATCATAAGTCTCATCATCACTATCAATCATGTCGAAATAATCAACACTATCCGAATGAGCAATGTTGCCATTGTCATTGTCTAAATGTAATCGCTCAAGCATTTGTAAGTCCTTCACATTTTACACCTCATCTCCCGCGTCCTCTTCAATAACCATTTCATTGTCTACTTCCATTCTGATCGCTTCGGTTAAGTCTATCTCAAACCTCCCTTCTAGTCCCTCTTCTTGAAAGAACTCTACGTCATATGTGGTTAGTTTCCATGCTCTACTCCTATCCGAGACAGAATTTTGGCAGCACCTCCCCGCTGTTCTCCAAATACACGTCCTGCTAGGGAGAGTGTGTATCTGGAGAACAAAAGGGAGATGATGCCGAAACTCTATCTCAGATTAGAGTAGACCATGGAAACTAACCCCACCTACGCATCCGCGGGCTATCAAAAAAATGTGGATAATTCGAAATAGATACGGTTTTAGATATGGAAATATCTGCATATTTCCAACCGTATCTCTTTCGAACGGGAGACGCCTAACTGGGTTACGTGATCTACGACCATGATACGGAAAGAGGGGTTATACCTAAGGTGGTGGTGGAGTCAGACTAGCGGGGCCGTGGCGGGTCGGTGCAGTGGCGAGGCGACGTGGTGCAGGCAGACCCACAGCGACGAGGAAGGAGATCGGGGTCGCCGAGGTATTCCGACTCCGCTCTGATGGGCTCTTCTCTGCAAAAAAAAGAAACATAAAACTGTCAATAGAAAATTTCAGCACGACCTCCCCTGCACGGTGAGGTTTCCAAAACCTGCAAAAAAACAAACGACACGATGGCCGACAAGCACAAGATTATGTAAGGAACACCTAACGACGTAATCAGGATAAGCAAGGATCAGGGATTACAAATTTAGGATTTGTATCCCATTACTAATATATTCCATAAGCTATATTAATTTATGACAAACATCAATCCATGCATCCACAATCCATCCATGCTAAACCTCATATTTGCAACTATGCACCATAACCAGCTTCCATGAAGGCACCCTAACCAGGACATCTTAATCTATTCATGCATCCACATCCATCAGGCGTAGACGGCATAGGGGCTCACCACTACAGAATGACGATCGAGATGGCCGGATGCGAAGGCGCCATTGCTTCAGCGGTCTCCTTCTCTTCCTCCTTCTTCCTCCTCTCCTCCTCCTCTCTTTCTCCTCCTACGGCGGCGCAGCACGCAGAGCGGGGGGGGGGGGGGGGGGGGGGGGGTGGCGCTGGCGCGGGCGTGTGTGCGTGTGTGTGGTGTGTGTGGGCCAGCCCAGCCGGCGGGGTTAAATCCCCCCTTTGCCGAGTGCCCCCGATCTGGCACTCGACAAAGGTTTTTTTTTTAATTTTTTTAATTCTTTGCCGAGTGCCACCTGGCCTGGCTCTCGGCAAAGAGTTTTTTTTAAAAAAAAAATCTTTGCCGAGTGCCCCCGATCTGGCACTCGGCAAAGTATTTTTAAAATTTTTAAAATTCTTTGCCGAGTACCAACCGGTCTAGCACTCGGTAAAGATGGGGTTTTTTAAAAAATTTTAAAAAAACTTTGCCAAGTGACAGCAGTCCTGACACTCGGCAAAGAGGCACCTTTGTCGAGTGTTATTTTTTGACACTCGACCAACTATATTTTTTTTATCATTTTTTACCTCCAAACTTTTTCTGCAGTCCTCATACAATACCTGGTACTCCATGTTCCAATGTGGCACATTTCTCGGACTTTTTCTATATTTCTTTAATTTATTTCATTTAATTGAATTTTCTTGGATAATTCAAATTATAAATGCTAGTCATTCGAATAATGAAAAAAATGACTAGAAAAATGATATTCATGTTATTTAGTATAATGTGAGGCCGTATTTAGGAACAGACCACCAATTTCGAACATCTTGTTCACGAAACATGACCACGAAATTGCGGTCGAGTTGTTTTTAAATTCTATAAAAAGCAAACGAAGTCTGAAAATCATGAAACTTGTCAAGATGTCAAGATATCATATGTGGAGGCTGTGATAAAAAATTGTGGAGGTTTCGCATAAGTTTGTCATGTACGATGCTTACCACCTCGTCGCCCTCCTCACGAAATCATGAAACTTCTTCGGAGATTCTTCGGTTTGTAAGCATCGTACGTGACAACTTACGCGAAACCTTCTCAATTTTTTATCACAGCCTCCACATATGATATCATGACATCTTGACCAGTTTCATGATTTTCGGACTTCGTTTGCTTTTTATAGAATTTAAAAACAACTCGACCGCAAGTTCGTGGTCATGTTTCGTGAACAAGATGTTCGAAATTGGTGGTATGTTCCTGGATACGGCCTCACATTATACTAAATAACATGAATATCATTTTTCCATTCATTTTTTTTCCATTATTCGAATGACTAGCAGTTATAATTTGAATTATCCAAGAAAATTTAATTAAATGAAATAAATTAAAAAATATAGAAAAAGTTCGAGAAATGTGCCACATTGAGTACCAGGTATTGTATGAGGACTGTAGAAAAAGTTTGGAGGTAAAAAATGATAAAAAAATATGGTTTGTCGAGTGTCAAAAAAATAACACTCGGCAAAGGTGCCTCTTTGCCGAGTATCAAGATAAGACACTCGGCAAAGAATTAACGGCGTCTACCGGCCATTAACGGAGGCGGCCCTTTGCCGAGTGCCTTATCCTGACACTCTGCAAACCACCTCTTCGCCGAGTGTTATTGTTTGCCGAGTGCCGAGGCAAACAACCTCTTTACCGAGTGCTAGTTGTTTGCTGAGTGCTTTCTCTCTAGCACTTGGCAAACAACCTCTTTGCCGAGTGCTCGATAAAAAGCACTCGGCAAAGTTTGAGACACTCGACGAAGAAGCCGTCTCGGATAGTGTTACGTACCAATAAGGTTGGTGCTGTTTGGTCGCGTCGGTGGGGTGGCAACGTAAGTGCAGTCGGTTACGGCGGCACCGCGTTGCATGGGAAAGGAAATTAGCGGTATTTGTTTGGTTCGAGTTTTTATTGACTTGCAGCCGCCTACGGATCGGATAACGCCCGCAAAGGAGGGACAATGGAATTGTACAGGCCGTCATCTGATTACACCGCGACCGTTTACTGGCGGGACCAACCAAACAAAAATCAACGGAATCCATTAGCGCTGCTAACTGGTTACGGGCCAAAAATGCCGAACCAAACAGCACCAAGGCTGCAGCTGCAGTAGGATATTCAACCTCTGAATGTATCACATGATTCGCCCGCTTCTCGATCTGATCTCCCAGGTCGATTTCTTCAGCATCAGGACTGTAAACGACGTGGTAGAAGGTCTCCGTTTCAATACACTAGAAGGGATTCATATTTTGCATACATTGGAGGGGCAATGAAAAAGCTACTAATTAGCAACTGAACCAATAAGACAAAGTATGATTATATATAGGCCAGAGTAGTTTCATTGCATATACAGGCATCCATGTTGGATTTATTATGGGCTAGGCCCATTTATATATCTAATAAATCAATAACTCTATGACTTGTAATTGTGTGTATTATTATTTGTACCGGATTGGAAGTTAAAAGGACGTTGACTCAACTTAAATGATTGGAATGGATCCGTCTAATTTGAGAAGTTGAGAAACGGATAAGGGCGTGCCACACGCGCGCGCGCCGCCGCCGGCCGGGCTCGGGCCGTGGCGGGCGTGGTGTGTTAATTTTAGCACCCACTCGACCTGACGCTTGATCTCCCTGAGTCTCTCGGTCTTCCCGGCGCATGCCTCCGAGGCTTCCCGCAATTAGGTTTTTGGGGAGCGTCTACGCGACTGCCCAAGAGTCTCTCCGTACATAGTCTTCTTCCCGATCACCGACGTCTCCTTCCTCGAGTACAGCACCATATGTTCAGACTTGTCTTATGTCTGTTTCTGTCAAATTTATGCTCTACACATATGCTTTATTGTTACAGTCATGTTGCTTCATATGTACCCTTATGGTTGTTGCAAATATGAGATGTATATCATGCCAGTTTCTCTCTGTTATGATTTATGAATCAAGTTCACATGTTTCTGTTTTTCATATGTTTCACATGATACATGATCTAGCATGTATTTTCACCATGGATATAAACGATATCATGATTTTAATGATTAATATTTCTTTATATGTCATCATCATGCTGTTAAATTATGGAATTAAAATAACATGGAAATTGCCTATTATTCTAACAATCCAAAAACCTAAATATAGGCATTTTTTTATCAGAGGTTTTGCTGCTGTGTTAAAGCCTGATCCTTTTGATGGTAAAAACTTCTTGGTTTGGAAAGCTAAGATGGAATTGTGGCTCACTGCAATGTCATGTTATCATATCTCTGATGGCAAACCTGCTAACTTGCCTCCTGAGGATGAGGCTAAGTTTAAGACTGATGACAACCTCTTTCGAGGTGCAGTGATTAGCGCACTTGATCCAAAATTTCAGAAAAGCTATATCATCCTTTCTACAGGGAAAGAGCTGTGGGATGCACTTGTGGGAAAGTTTGGAGTTACCGATGCTGGTAGCGAGCTGTATCTCATGGAACAGCTGTATGACTACAAGATGGTTGAGAACCGATCTGTAGTGGAACAGGCTCATGAGATTCAGGCACTAGCTAAGGAACTTGAGCTCTTTCCATGTGTCTTACCTGATAAGTTTGTGGCTGGTGGTATAATCGCCAAGTTACCACCTTCTTGGAAGGACTTTGCTACCTCACTCAAACATAAGAGACAGGAGTTCAATGTTGAAGAACTCATTGGTACTCTTGATGTTGAGGAGAGAGCGAGAGCAAAGGACAATGTAAAGAATGTTGAGACCTCTACTGCTGATGTGGTACAGAAGAGAAACTCTGGATTCCGCAAGTATAAAATGAAGAAAAACCAGAACAAGCAAGAGAACACAACTAAGCCTGTTCAAACAGCACAGTTTAAAAAGAAGAAGAACAACAAAAGAGATGGAGGCTGCTTTGTTTGTGGCAGTGAACAGCACTGGGCAAGTGAGTGTCCTAAGCGCAAGTTCAAGCAGGAAAAGAAATCAGCAAATGTTGTCACTACTGATACTGGAGAAGGAGCAACTGGGTATGGTAATTCTTTACCATTTGTTCTTTCAGTATGTAATTCACCTGAGTGGTGGATGGATAGTGGTGCAAATATTCATGTATGTGCTGATGTTTCTCTGTTTTCTTCCTACCAGGTCGAGAGGTCTGGCGCCTTGTTGATGGGAAATGGGTCACGTGCTCATGTTCTTGGTGTTGGTACGGTCAGTCTGAAGTTTACTTTGGGAAATACGGTGCCATTGAAGAGCGTGCAGCATGTGCCCTCCATCAAGAAGAATCTTGTTAGTGCGTCTATGCTATGTCGAGATAGCTACAAAATTGTTCTAGAGTCGAATAAATGTGTTGTGTCGAAACATGGTTCCTTTGTTGGTAAATGATATGATTGCGGAGGCTTGTTCCGCTTATCACTGCATGATGTGTGTAATAAAATGATGAATTGTGTTAATATTTTTGATGAGTCAGATTTATGGCATTCACGTTTCTGTCATGCAAGTTTTGGTTGTCTTATGCGGTTAGCAAATCTAAATTTAATTCCTAAATTCAATTTGGTCAAAAAGTCTAAGTGCCATGTATGTGTTGAATCAAAACAACCCCGCAAGCCTCACAAGGTTGCTGAGGCGAGGAATTTAGCACCTCTAGAACTTGTCCATTCTGATTTGTGCGAAATGAATGGAATTTTGACTAAAGGCAATAAAAGATACTTTATCACGTTTATAGATGACTCTACTAGGTTTTGCTATGTGTATCTCTTAAAAACAAAAGATGAAGCGTTTAATTATTTTAAGACCTATAAAGCTAAAGTTGAGAACCAACTTGAGAGGAAAATAAAGTGGTTAAGGTCCGATAGAGGTGGAGAATATTTCTCTAATGTCTTCGATGAGTTTTGTGTGGAACATGGTATTGTTCATGAGAGGACACTGCCATTCTCACCACAATCTAATGGGATTGCTGAAAGGAAAAACCGCACTCTAACAGAGTTAGTGAATGCCATGTTGAGTACAGCGGGATTATCCAAGGAATGGTGGGGTGAGGCAATTTTGACAGCATGTCATGTCCTGAACAGAGTTCCAACAAAGAACAAAGAGATCACACCATTTGAGGAATGGGAAAAGAGAAGATTAAATCTCTCATATTTACGCACTTGGGGTTGCTTGGCTAAAGTAAACGTGCCAATCAACAAAAAATGTAAACTTGGGCCTAAAACTATTGATTGTATTTTCCTTGGTTATGCATTTCACAGCGTTGGTTATAGGTTCTTAATTATAAAATCTGAAGTTCCTGATATGTATGTTGATACAATCATGGAATCTAGAGACGTTATATTTTTTGAGAATGAATTTCCAATGAAGAATACACCTAGTGAAACAAGTCATGAGACTATAATTCCCCATGAACATGAACTGTCTATTCCAACAGATCATACTGAAGATTCTCATGTGCACATCCCTGAGGAGGATGACACTATAGTCACTCGAAAGAGCAAGAGACAGAGGATTGCAAAATCCTTTGGTGATGACTATTTAGTGTACCTTGTGGAAGACATACCAACCACCATTAGAGAGGCATATTCTTCTCCTGATGCTGACTTGTGGAAGGAAGCAGTAAGGAGTGAGATGGATTCTATTATGTCTAATGGAACTTGGGAGGTCGTTGACCGTCCTTATGGTTGTCAACCTATAGGTTGCAAATGGATTTTCAAGAAAAAGCTTAGGCCTGATGGTACAATTGAGAGGTACAAGGCAAGGCTTGTGGCCAAAGGATATACCCAAAAAGAGGGTGAAGATTTCTTTGACACCTATTCACCAGTTGCTCGATTGACTACAATTCGCACCTTAATTGCCGTGGCAACCTCTTATGGTCTTATCATTCATCAGATGGGTGTTAAGACAGCTTTCCTGAATGGAGAGTTAGAAGAGGAGATCTATATGGATCAGCCAGAAGGGTTCATTGTAGATGGTCAAGAGAACAAGGTGTGCAGGTTGTTAAAATCATTATATGGCCTAAAACAAGCACCAAAGCAATGGCATAAAAGGTTTGATAATACTTTAACATCTAACGGTTTCTCTGTGAATGAAGCTGACACGTGTGTGTATTATCGATATGGTGGGGGTGAAGCTGTTATGCTGTGCCTATATGTTGATGACATCCTGATCTTTGGATCAAATCTCAATGTGATTATGGAAGTAAAGAAACTTCTGTCGAGCAATTTTGAGATGAAAGATTTGGGAGAAGCTAATGTTATTTTAAACATCAAGCTTATTAGAGAAGGTGATGGTGGGGTAACTCTGTTACAGTCCCACTATGTGGAAAAGGTATTAAGTCGCTTTGGTTTTAGTGACTGTGATCCTGCTCCCACGCCTTATGATCCTAGCGTGCTATTGAGGAAAAATCAAAGAATAGCAAGGGATCAACTGACATACTCCCAGATCATTGGCTCACTCATGTACCTTGCTAGTGCGACAAGGCCTGACATCTCATATGCTGTGAGCAAGCTGAGCCGGTTTGTGTCAAACCCGGGAGATGATCACTGGCGTGCTCTTGAGAGAGTGTTGCGTTATCTGAAAGGTACTATAACTTATGGTATTCATTATACTGGACATCCAAAAGTGTTGGAAGGCTATTGTGATGCCAACTGGATTTCTGATGCTGATGAGCTGTATGCCACGAGTGGATATGTGTTTCTGCTTGCAGGTGGCGCTGTTTCCTAGAAGTCTTGCAAGCAGACTATCTTAACGAAGTCTACAATGAAAGCAGAACTCACTGCATTGGACACTGCTGGAGCTGAGGCCGAGTGGCTTTGTGATTTCCTGTTGGATTTACCGTTAGTTGAAAAACCAATACCGGCTATTTCAATGAACTGTGACAACCAGACTGTGATTACAAAGGTCAACAGTTCCAGGAATAACATGAAGTCCACAAGGCATGTTAAAAGAAGATTAAAGACTGTCAGAAAGTTGAAAACCTCCGGAGTTATAACGTTGGACTATGTTCACACGTCCAATAATCTGGCAGATCAATTCACTAAGGGACTGTCACGAAATGTGATAGAAAGTGCATCGAGAGAGATGGGTATGAGACCCACGTGAAGTCTACTGTAGTGGTAACCTGCTCTATGTGATCGGAGATCCCGTGAAGTAGAGTGGTGAAACAAGCTATAAGTAGATTGAGAGGAAAGTTCCCTATGAACCTATCTCTGATGCATATCTTTCTTTCTGTAAGGCAGGATGGTGTTTACCTTAATGTATTTCGAGAGTCTAATAAAGATGAGATGTTGTACTACAGAACATCTTTTGAGAAGTACACCTATATGAGTCAGACTGCTGGTCACAGTCTATGGGCCCTGGGTTATCCCTCAACACTCATGAAAGGCATAGAAGTGTGACTTATATGCTTCAAACAGCGGGGATGCTTGTTGCAACCTAGTACCAGCAAAGGACTTGAGTGAATCTCACCTCACACAAAACTATCAATTCAAGGCATAGTCCATTGTTCAGTTATGACTGAGTGAAACTCTTGTTCTAGATGGATGTTCAACTTAACAGTCTCCATCGAAACACTGGTATATCAAAGAATTGTGATTCTGGAACTATACAGTTATAAACCCTAGAGTTTGGTGGGGATTGTTGGATTTATTATGGGCTAGGCCCATTTGTATATCTAATAAATCAATAACTCTATGGCTTGTAATTGTGTGTATTATTATTTGTACCGGATTGGAAGTTAAAAGGACGTTGACTCAACTTAAATGATTGGAATGGATCCGTCTAATTTGAGAAGTTGAGAAACGGACAAGGGCGTGCCACACGCGCGCGCGCGCTGCCGCCGCCAGCCGGGCCGGGCCGGGCCGGGCCGGGGCGAGGCAGGTAGGCAGGCGTGGTGTGGTGTGTTATTTTTTAGCACCCACTCGACCTGAGTCTCTCGGTCTTCCCGGCGCATGCCTCCATGCCTCCGAGGCTTCTCGGCTTCCCTTGTTATTTTCTTCCAACTCCAATTAAAAAGAGAGAGCACATTCCAGAAACGAGTTCAGTTGTTCGATAGCTTTCCTCATCTCGTAACTCTGCGCGCACGGAGGAGCGAGAAGGCAGGTGCCTCCGAAGCCCTTGTCGTTCGGGACCTTGCACGGGGGATCGGCAATTAGGTTTTTGGGGAGCGTTTACGCGACTGCCCAAGAGTCTCTCCGTACATCGTCTTCTTCTCGATCACCGGCGTCTCCTTCCTCGAGTACAGCATGTCGACTTCGGAATCACGGACAGGAGGGTATGATCGTTTCATCTTCTCTCAGTTTGTTCCATATGTTCAGACTTGTCTTATGTCTGTTTCTGTCAAATTTATGCTCTACACATATGCTTTATTGTTACAGTCATGTTGCTTCATATGTACCCTTATGGTTGTTGCAAATATGAGATGTATATCATGTCAGTTTCTCTCTGTTATGATTTATGAATCAAGTTCACATGTTTCTGTTTTTCATATGTTTCACATGATACATGATCTAGCATGTATTTTCACCATGGATATAAACGATACCATGATTTTAATGATTAATATTTCTTTATATGTCATCATCATGCTGTTAAATTATGGAATTAAAATGACATGGAAATTACCTATTATTCTAACAATCCAGGCAGGATCGGAGGACATTACTAGTCTGGCTGCAGCATCAGGAGAAGCAACGAACTCTCCATCTCTGTCGTCAGGTTCGTTGGTGATGACACAGCAGCTAGGCTTGCCCTCATCCCTGTTACGCTTCCTTTCCGCGTGAAGCGCGGCGAGCTCAGCGGCAGAAATAGGCGCTGTCTTTCTCCGGCTTCTCGTTGGCGCAGAGAGCGGCGATCTCGCCGTCGTTTCGGACCAAGTACTCCTTGAGGTATTCCTCGAAGAAAGACAGCCGCGAATGTATGGCATGAGCCTTTGCCATCCTCATCCTTCCTCGAGAAGATCTAAGGTGAATGAAGTAAACATGAGGCAGCAGAAAGGTGGTAGTGGTAGAATGAAAACAACCAACAATTTGAATGCGTGCTACTGACTGCTGTAAGGAAACAAGGATAAATATTGATGAATGCGTACCTGGGACTGGGTGACACATTAGGCATGTTGGCGGTATTTTAGCCACGTCGAAGACGCAATGATCCAGTCCTCGCAGCCAAACCCTGGAATCGTACCTAGTCGGGTTCTCCGACATGCATCTGGCGGTCGTCCATCGCTGTCCTCGGTATCGTAGCCGGGGGCGGGCTAGCTACAATGAGGCCGGCGGGTCAATCAAAAGGACTAGGTTGTGATGCGTCAGCAGCGTCCGCACGTGAGCATCGGGAACAGTGTTACATTATGCAGGAATCGGAAATCAACTCCTTCCCCGCATCAAGAACACGTGGCATTCTTTTTTGCTTAATCTTTTCTCACTACTTTTTAACAAACCTTCCAAAACCTTTTTTTGTATTCTTTTTTTTATTTGGTATGGTTGGTGATACTTTTAGAATGTCGATTCTATATGGTGCGGTTTTATAACTTTATTGTAATCTTATTATTGAGTTGATTCTACGACTACAATAAGTAAAGTTTATCTAGAATTTGTGCTTGGATTTTTTTTAGAATTATTTGTGCTTGGAATGTTGACTGTATAACAACATTATGTTTGTGAGTAACTACGTGAAGTTACTTATAAAATAATCTTCACAATAAACACTACCCAATCATTAATGGAGGCGTCACAAAATTTGACCGCCTCGTAAAATACCTAAGGATATTCTGAGGTGGATATTTTATTTACGGAGGCGGTCACAAATGCCCGTTTCTCAAAATGGATTTACAGAGGCGGTCATAAATCACCTGCCTCCCAAAATCTATTAACAGAGGTGGGCCTCCTAACAGGTCTGAAAAATGCCCGAGGCCCAAAGAGACCCATAACACCTGTTATCTATGCTAGGTCATGTAACTCGTCTGCGCACGAGCTTGCTAGTTTGGGTATGAGTTGGGACCCGGGTCAGTTTTGTCTATGGACCGATCCCCTCTCTGATTTTGTAACTCGTTGGACTGCTCGCGATTTGGCTGAGCCTGAGTCTCATATTATAAGGCCATAGAGCCTGGTGAAGGATAAAAAAAATACATATATATAGAGAAGTTAGGGTTTGGAGTCTCCTCATCCTCTCCCTCAACTATATCTCTCTGTCTCTCATCTCCTAGCACTAGGCACGCGGTGCCTCTCTCTTCTCTCCCTATGCTCTCTTGGCGTCGATGGCGGGGGCCATGCGCGCCTGGTGGCGAGGGCTACTCGCACTCGGCGATGGAGAGGGCCGCGGATCCAACTGCGGGGGCCACGTGTCCTAGTGCCGGGGGCTGTGCGCCTCGGCTGGAGAGGTGGCCTGGTGGGAGAGGCACCTCGGCAGCGGTGCTTCGGTGGATTTGCGAGGACTAGGTGGCGGCGGCAGCTACAGATCTGAGAAGACGGTGGTGGCGTGAGTGGCTCCCAGGTGGCGGCGTGTCTTCTGGCGGTGGCGACGCATGCGACTCCTAGGTTTGGCAGCGGCGGCGTGCGCGGATGGAGCGGGCTCGGCCAGCGTGCCCCGAGAAGGGATCTCCATCGACGAGCCTAGTTTTTTATGTTTTTAAATCTACTAGCAAAGATGCCCGTGCGTTGCAACGGGAGAAGAAAAAAATAATATTATCTCTTGGCCAATAGACTTCAACTCAAACGATAATAGTTTGATTTAATATAATTCTAAAAGTTATTTCATTTGGGCAGAGTGAGTATAAGAAAGAGTCTCCTAAACAATAGTAGTAGTATTAGTAGTAGCAGCAGTAGTAGCAGAAACAATGTTGACCTATCACTTGTGATGTTGCACAAACCTTTTCCTTCTTTACCCCTGTCGTGTCCAGTAACTCATGTTGTTGTTGCCATTAACCATAGGCCACACCTACTTCTTCAGCATTTGATACGTCCGCAAGATGTCGCTGATCTTGTTCCATTTTTTAGCATCGGACAGATCCATCTAAATAGTATGGGTAGTGACGACGCCGAACTTCTCCATCTGCGCAGTATGGAGGAGTGGTGATGCGGGGAGACAGACAGCTCTACTCGGTATGGTGGAGCGGCAGCACCGGACTGCTCAATCTTTTATTTAGGGACCGTTTGATAGAGCTTGCAGCCACAAAAATAGCTCTAGCCGTGGCTTCTGTGGTGAACCAGATTCTCTAATGGAGCTGAACATGTTTGAAAAAAGCGTGTGATAAAACAGCTTTGCCTGCTGTTGAAGAGTGAAATATCCATATAGCCTTTTTTTTTCCTTTTTTTTTCCTTTTTCCTTTTCTTATTTTTCTTTTCATTCTCTCTCTACCTTATCCCTATATTCCCACCCCACAAAACTTCTCCACCTGAGTCGCGGACAGCGTCTTCTCCACGCACGGCAAATTTCTCCGTTCCTCACCACACCGGCCACCACTCCCTCCCGCGCCAGCCTCCGCGCCCCCGCCCGGCGGCCTCTCGTCCCCAGCGCAACGGCGACCGTGCCCCGGGGCCCGCGCGTCCCGACGGCAACGGCATCCCCGCAGCCACCACTACCGGAGACCGGCTCTTTGCCGAGTGCCAAGTGGTTTGCCGAGTGTTGTTTTTCGGGCACTTGGCAAAGACGCCTTTGCCGAGTGTTTTTTTTACACTCGGCAAAGAAGCTCTTTGCCGAGTGTTTTTTTTACACTCGGCAAAGAAGCTTCTTAGCCGAGTGTTTTTTTTGACACTCGGCAAAGCTCTTTGCCGAGTGTTTTTTTTGACACTCGGCAAAGAAGCTTTCAAAGCACATTTTAAAGCAGTAAATTAATTTAAATAAAAAAGTTTTCAACTACAAAGTTGTATAACTCATCAAGATGTACAATGTTTGTTTTGGTCTTTTCTTCATATGACAAAGTAAAAGTAAATTTGTTCACAAATCTAACATATCTCTCTTATAGTTTATGAAACTACAAGAGAGATATATAAGATTTGTGAACAATGTTAGAACGACTATGTCGGATGAACAGATGACTAAACAACCAAAATAAACTTTGTATATCTCAAAAAGTTATGAAACTTTGTAATTGGCAACTTTTTGATTTGAAATCATCTTGTCATGCAAAACTGTGTTTGAATTTCAAAATTTTAAAATTTGAATTTTTCAAACGACCTCGGATGGAAAAACAACCAAAATAAACTCTGTAGATCTCGAAAAGTTATGAAACATTGTAGTTGTCAACTTTTTGATTTGAAATCATCTTGTCATGCAAAACTGTGTTTGAATTTCAAAAATTTAAAATTCGAAGTTTTGAAACGACCTCGGATGGAAAAACAACCAAAATAAACTCTGTAGATCTCAAAAGGTTATGAAACATTGTAGTTGGCAACCTTTTGATTTGAAATCATCTTGTCATGCAAAACTGCGTTTGAATTTCAAAATTTTAAAATTTAAATTTTGTAAACGACCTCAGATGGAAAACTTCCTAAACTAAAAGTGTACTCGAAAAGTTATGAAACTTTGTAGTTTACAGTTTTTTTATTTGAATTCGTTTAGGGCCTCAAATAAGCAATTTACACTCGGTTTAGTATAATATGTTGGGAACTAAAACGGAATCCAGACACAAGTGACAGTGTGGTGTAGTGATAGAGGAGGTTCACGCGCAGGAGAGGTCGCGGGTTCGAAGGGTTCGAATCCCGCCGGCCGCGTTACTGCGAATTTTACGCGAAAAATGTCGGAGATGGGCGGGCACACTGGCCGGTGGGGGCCTCCACCGATTAAAATAAATCCAATTTTTTTTATTTTTTTTTCTTTTTTTCGGGTTTTTTTTCGGTTCCAACTTTACCGAGTGCCCGACAAAAAACACTCGGCAAAGACACCTTTGCCGACCCATTTTTTACCAAGTGTTCTTTGCCGAGTGCAGCACTCGGCAAAGCCTTTGCTGAGTGTAAATTGGGGTTTGCCGAGTGCCGCTGAATCCGGTAGTGCACGGCGGCTCGCGCTCTGGCGGCCACGGCGTCGTGGCAGTCACGTGCTCCAGCGGTCCCCTTCCTCGCCATCACGGCCGCACCCAACCTCCGTCTCGCCGTCGCGGTCGTACCCAAGCTTGTCGTCAGCTTCCGTTGATGGCTCCATTTATTGACCGGTTGTATTTGCTTTAAGGTGTGATTTCTGCTCAAATTATGATTTTATTGGTGACTTGTACTCGATTTGGAGAGTGACCGTGCTACTATTGAGCCTGCATAGACTAGATGCACACACACGCCATCAGCTGCATGTTGTGGGAACTGTGATGCTGTGAACAACCCGGCCGTCTGTCTGTCTAGCTTCAAGAGATGAGGTGGGTTGGAGGAGTGATCCCTACAGGTTTCCCATGAATGTTCGCATGCACACGTACGCTATCTCTTGGAGGCAGCTGCGTGTATGTGGGTGGGCGTACGTGTGGGTCACACCGCGTAGTGCACATGCGCCTGCAGACATCTTCGTTCGCGGTGGGCCTACTATCACAAACAACGCCTACTGTCACGCTAGAATGTACATACGTACGTACCAATATCTCACCAGTCTGTTCTTTTGGCTGTGGCTTATCATAAATGATCGTAAATTTCTAACCAAAACAGTATTTTTCTCTCACACAAATTAGTCAGTAGTATTTCTTCACGAGCCAGCAACGATATGAACCAGCCAACCGAACAGGCTTTAACGTTAGTTAGTTAGTTAGTTACTATAGGCTGAGCGCTGCAGGAGTACGTAGCCAAGCGAAGCCGCCATTCCAATCTATTTGGTCGCATTCTCGTCACTGACATTAGTCTAACCTTTTGGCCCGCAAGTCATGTCGTGACTTCCAACTCTATATCAGATTGGACTGGCATTTTAGAATTTCGAAATTTTGAATCTATCTGGAATTCGGAACGAGCTTTACTTTTTCTTTCAAGAATATACCATAGCATATATTTTATTAAGAGAAAAAAAAGAATTACACGACACAGCTACAAACGGATCCTCGTAGCGCAGGCTACAAACCACCAAAGACAGTGGTATAAATGACCTAAAACGAAACGAGCTTCACCAAATTCAATGATTTTATTTATTGGTGACCCAGAAGAGAGAGAGAGAAAAAAAAACAGAACAGAATTGAAAATCCTGGTTGTCTGGTTGAGAATCGAGATAGGAGGAAAGGACCCAAAGTTACTGCACAAGGAAGAAACTCCAGACTTTTTTTTTAAATTTTATTACAGAAGAAACTCCAGCTCCCTGAGGGCCGGCCGCACACGTGTCCCGCCCACCGCCTCCCGTGCTACCGCAGGCCGCAGCCCCGTCCGCGTCCGGCCGTCCCCGCACTCCTCCACACGCCACCACTCCGCGTCCGTCCCCAGCCGCACGAGCTCTCCGCGGGATCCCGGCCCTCCATTCCGCGTCGAGGCCGACACGACGGCCAGATCCCGCCCGCGCCGCCGCCAAGGCCAAGCCGCCTCTCCTCCGCCTAACAACGCCTCGCGACGCCTCGACGCGCACGAAACCGACGACGACCCAGTCTCCAGCCCCGCCGCGATGGCCATGGCCGTGATCCGCCTCGCGTGCCCCGCTGCCATGCGCCCGTCGTCGGCCGCCGCCGCGTCCCCGTCGCTACGGCCACGGCTGCGCCGCCTCCGCGTCGTGAGGTGCCGCGCCGGCGGGGAGGGAGGGAAGGAGGAGGGGGAGGGGGAGGCCGCCGAGGCGCCCGAGTCGCTCTTCGCCAGGGAGCTCCGGCGCCGCGGTATGGCGCCGGGGGCCGCCGCTACGCCGGCCGCGGGCGCTAATAAGGAGGCGGAGGAGGGGGCGCCGGAGGCCGGGACCAAGCGCCGGGTGGCGGCCGCCGAGTTCCAGCGCGGCGCCGCGGCGGACATCCAGCGGGAGCGGTCCATGGCGCTCAACAGCGAGGGCCTCGAGGTGCGCTTGCCGTCCCCCACTTTCCCTCTCTCTCTCTCTCGCGCGCGCCATTTTGATCGGCTTTTCCCGAGCTGGAAGATCAATTTTTTTGTAGCATGGCCAAGTTGAATGAGGCAAGAACTGGATATCGTGTTGTACTAGTAATTGAAAAATGGAAACGTGAGCGTTGTACTAGGAAGACAGCGCAACAATCACGTTTGTGAATACTGCATAGGAGACAAATTGGTCTTCAAAAATCTTCAATAATCCTAAGCTGGAAGCCTTGAAAAATGGTGATTGTTGCTCTGTCTTCCTAGTGCTAGTAGGTAGAGATGTACTGTTGTGAATAGGAGACAAATTGGGCTTCTTTGTGTGATTCTATTGGTACTTCTGCATCAACATCGCTTCTGGTTTGTAGGAAAAATTTGTCAATTTCCTGAGCATTAGTTTTATCCTTTTTGGTAGGTAAACATGAGCTGATGAGCAGTGCTTTTGGCATATGGTGTGTGTTAGAGCATCGTCGGAATTCCTGGGGCCTGATTAGTACAATTCTTTTATCAGTTCTGTGTTGATAGTTGAACCCATGCTCATGTATCCATGTAACCCATGCTCATGTATCCATGTTTATATCAGTTAGTCATGTTCAGAAGAATATTCACCTGTCAACTATCTATTCAGCAGTACTATATGATAATCAGATAATCAACAGCTGTTCTGTCTTCACCTTATCATTATTTACTGAAGATTTTTTGTCTAGTACCGGTTATCAGAGCAGTAACAATGTGATAATAAAATAACCAGTGACTTGCCTTTCCCTTGTAATTGTTTATTTCTTTTCACAGGGTCTTGTTCCTCGGGCAAAGTTACTACTATCACTTGGCAGTACCTTCTTTCTGGCATTTGGGCCCCTGATTCTTGTCACCGTTTCTCTTTTTGCTGGTTTATATGTGGTAAGCCCCTGCTAATCTCACCTCTCATGTGCCAAATGGTCGATATGTGCTCTGTTCTTAGTTTTCTTTCTGCTTGCATCCATTACCTGACTCCGAATCTGATTATTTGTTTTAGCATAATTGAACAAACTCTGTTAAAATGGATACAGATCTGTACAGTGAATGGTACAGTTGCAATGGCAGCACTGCATTTGACTATGTTGGAAAATATAGAAATCCAAACTCCGTTGTTTTCAACTACTGCTATTGAGTTGTCGTTTACTCATCTGGAATATGCATGCAGAGTAGCTTTATCTAGCTGACAGCTTCTACTGATCTTAGATGTTTGTATAGTTGAATGGACCATAGTGTCCGCATCGTTATTGACCTGGTTTCTCGTTGCAGTACTTTGGACCGAGTTTTGTACACGATGCGAGCAAGACACCGGTGTCGGTGCCACCATACATTGATCCATACGAGCTACTGGAGGACGAGAGGCTCAGCCGGCCCTCCCCAGATGTATTCTGAACCTGAACAGTGCAAGAACCAGTGCAGAAGTGATTAGAAGAAATAGTCATACATAGCGCAACATTCTCTTTTTTTACTAGACGTGTAGTTGTAAATACAACTATAGCTGTAGACTGTTATAATCAAAATCTTCAATTCGCAGTGTTCCATCCATTGATTTCACGTCAACCTCGGCGGCCATGCCTCATGTCGGAACAGACTGAAATCTTCCGAGCTCTGTCAGTGCCTTGTTTTTTAGCTGGTTCATAGTCTCATTCTGCTGTATCTCCTGCATGTTCCCACGAGTCGGGCACATAGAAGTGGATGAGGTGGGCGCCATAGTCCACTTAGTGTGCTTCTTTAAGATATATATTCTAAATGAGCTCAAAGTATATTTTGATTTTTTGTTTTTTCTATTTAAAAAGGTGTTAAAAACAGTTTGTTTTGGCTTCCAAACTTTTAAGTAAAAGAAATTTAAAAATGGGTTCTATAAATATATGGTTTAACAGGGGATTCCCCAAATTTGTTTAAAACGATTTGAGAGTTTTTAACGTAAAGGGTTTTGGAAGTGATCAAAATCCAATCTTAAGAAAAAGAAGAAAAAGAAAAGCTTCCTTTTTTTAGGCCGCCATTCTCCTTTCGGCCCAGTCCTTCTCTCTTTCTGGGCTGTACCCCTCTTTTTTTTTCTTACCACGCAAGCCCTTTTCCCTCGTGGGTTTGGCCCTAAACCCGAAACCCTTTTGTTCCGCCGCGCCTCCTTGCACTTGGGCCGGCCCGTTACCTCGGCCCAGCGGAAGATCCGTCCAGCACCAGAACCTTCTTCTTCCCTTGCCCTCGATCCGTGCGACTCCACGTCACAGAATAAATCGGGCGCCCCTGTTGTTTCCAAACCTCGCCTGCCGGCGCCGCCTCTGATCTCTCCGCCCACCGCTTCTCCGGCGTCCATAGCACGAGGATGATTCCGGCCGTATCCACCGCCAAGATTGATCCCATCGGGCTCGCCATCGTTCGCTGCAGCTGCAGCCATGGAGCCGCTCCACACACCTTGTCGTGCGCCTCTGCCGGAGATCGTCGTCAGGCCGTGCGCGCTGCCGTCTGGGCGCCATGGTCGGGCCTGCTCCCGTCACCACACGCCATCGTCACCAAGCCGCCCTGACCGCTCGATGGCCCACCGATGGCCAAGATTGACAGCTGACCGAAGTCAACATCACCGCTCGGCCGAGGAAGAGCCGGTCAGCGCCGGCGTGTCTGCAGAAAAGGTCCCTGCCTCTCTCGTTTCTCTGATTTTACATATGAAAATGTGCGTCTTGGTTGCTATGGGAAATCGCAAAAAAACGTATTTATCTTTTGCAAAAATGCTCCTGATACCTGTTTTTAATCATAACTTACCAGCTTTAAATCGGTTTTTGATGAAACTAACACTCACGAGTTCGTAACAACGTATAGTATAAATTTATCATGATTTAGTGTTGCTGCTGTTGATGTTTGTTGTGTGGTTTTATTTATTGTTTATTTGTTTGCATGTACCGATTATGTTCTCGTGTGGGTTCATCGTTCGTTACGCTTAGGCGGAGAGCAGTTCATGATCATCGAAGACCAAGCATTTGAATAGTTCTGAGTAGCAGCAGTTTGGAGAAAGGTTAGTGTCCCTGGTCCCTTGACCATATTCTTTATCTATACATACAGCTTAATTCACTTTTTATTCATACAAGTGTCTACTTTTGCATACTCACTAAGTTTCAAATTTTTCCTTTCGTGGGTTTACACATGGGTAGTAGTAGTCTTGCTTAGCTAGTTCAACCATGCTAATGACATACGCTCTGTAATTTTGACTAATGGTTTATACAACACTTGGTAATAAAATGCTAGCTTTTTAGCAACGTGGCATCTAGGGTCTGTGCGTTGGGTTTCTTTACCTATTCGTGGTCGTGGACCATCCATCTAGGACATACAAACATAAAGGGTGTAGCCACAAGTACCCTGCTAATGGATTGGGCTGGAATGGGTTAAGCAGTTTGGATTGTGGTCGGATGGCTCTAGGTTGGGAGCAATAGTTTTCACGTGCGTCTTGGGCATGATAGATTTGGGGGTACGGGGTAATGGATTGGGCTGGTTTGGTTGGAATCACAACTTTTGAGGTTCAAAACAGTTCCCAACCCATGCTTAGATAATAAATGTTGGAATCCTCGGTACAATTTTCTTGGTGTACAGTGGTTGGGACGTCTCAGCGAGAACTCGATGGCAACATTTGAGTGTTGGGCCAGAATGCAGCCTAGATTCGGTAGTTTTTTCTATAAACATTTCCTTTTCAGAAGATATTCACCATACTAATTTGTGAAAAATAGTGAAGCAGAAAGCAACAACATTGCTTCGAATAATTTGATCATTATATAAATTAAATCAAGCAACCAAACTCGTGGTAGAAATATTAAATAGTCTAGATACTTTGATTATTACAAACTAAATGCAGCAACCAAATACGTAGGCAACATTGCGCAGTCTACATATTTTGAATCTTTCTAACCAATGAAAAGCCACAAAGTGACACTTATTGAACTAAATTCATGTCCTTCATATATTGAAAGTGCATGTCAAAAACGTGTAAATAATCTCAATATTATTTATTTCTCTAAATCGGTGAGTAGGCATCATGGCTTCTCCATGAGACAACACAGCGTCATGGGCAAATTCTTCAAATTGGTGACGTTCGGCTTCATCAACAAGCAGACGATTACGTTGGCCTATAAACAAAAAACTTTTGGATTAGTGCTATATCTGAGAAATTAAATCAATGAATTATTCCAAAAGAACTTCACCTTGAAATGCATACGGCTGATTACAAATACGAATAGGACATAATACCATTTGTTTGAATTTAGTAGTGGTCACTCCACCTATCATGCATGAGCAAAAAAATGTAATAACTGAAACTTTAATTAATCAAGAGATATGAGGACATCGGTAATGCAGTACCTCTCCTTTTATTCATTTGTACATGGAGGACAGCTAAAGTGCGCAACTCTGATGCCGCTTGCCGCCATTCCCATATGTGACGCAATAGGTGTGGTTCCTTGACGTTTGTTATGATGCACTTGTACCTACAAGTTACAAAATTGATTCGCATCGATCAATGATAAAATTTTTAATCTAATATCTCTCACAACTAAACAAATACCTTTCATTCATCACCACCACATGTCTCTACGGACGCATCTGGAAGTCATCCCTTTCTTGGATATCAGACACATACACAACCATACCAATGACATCTACAAACACAAATGATATGTATTGATGGAATAGGAGCATGAATAGTTAACTACATGATTTTAAATATAGGCGTATGAGATATACCTGCAAAAATGGACTCATCCTGATCATATACATCCTCGATTTCCAAAAAGGTATGAGGACACTGAGTAATCCAGATAGTTCTCTGTGGTGCATTAACCATAGTTTGTGGAGATAGAACGACATAGTCGTCAGCACATAAACAGAAATGTAGCACAAGCGATCAACATAAGTAGGCGCGAAGCCAATTCTCATGAAGTCATAAGCTATTCTCATGAAGACATAAGTAGGCGCGAAGCCAATCCGCATACGACCGGGGCGCATCGCCAGCCCCCATCCACTTCCCTCCCAACAATTTCAAGCACTCTTTGACTCTCTTTTCAAAGTCCTTTTCATCTTTCCCTCGCGGTACTTATTCGCTATCAGTCTCTCGCCTGTATTTAGCCTTGGACAGAGTTTACCACCCAATTTGGGCTGCATTCCCAAACAACCCGACTCATTGACGGCGCCTCGTGGTGCGGCAGGGTCTAGGCCGGACGGGGCTCTCACCCTCCCAGGTGTCCCTTTCTAGGGAACTTGGGCCCGGTCCGTCGCTGAGGACGCCTCTCCAGACTACAATTCGGGTGATGAGGCCACCCGATTCTCAAGTTGGGCTAGTCCCGGTTCGCTCGTCGTTACTAGGGGAATCCTTGTAAGTTTCTTCTCCTCCGATTATTTATATGCTTAAACTCAGCGGGTAGTCCCGACTGACCTGGGGTCGCGGTCCGAGCGACGATGCGCTGCGGTGATCCATGGGTCCTTAGGGCTGATGCGCCAGCCGATAGCCGGGGCACTACACCGAGAACAACGGAGTGTCTCCCACCACGTGCTGTGCCCGACACGATTCACCGGTAGCCCCAACTTTGGCCCACCACGCCCTACGGTGCGGGGGACCAAACACCAGTCCCTCCCCCTTGGGTGGGTTGGGAGTGTCTTTTGGCGTGACACCCAGGCAGACGTGCCCTCGGCCAGAAGGCCTCGGGCGCAACTTGCGTTCAAAAACTCGATGGTTCGCGGGATTCTGCAATTCACACCAGGTATCGCATTTTGCTACGTTCTTCATCAATGCGAGAGCCAAGATATCCATTGTCGAGAGTCATGTGGATTAAGATATCATCGCTGCGTGGGGAGCAGAAGGCAGGCCGATCGCTCCGCCGAGCAAGGCAATATAAGTGTTCCTTGACGCCTAAGGCGCCGTGGGTTCTGTTATGGCCCCTCCGCCCCGGGACGGAGCTCGGGGACCTAATGCCGAGCCGAAGCTCGGCGGCACGAGGGACTCGTTCGTGGTCTATTTTGTTTAAGGGTCACAACAATGATCCTTCCATAGATTCACCTACGGAAATCTTGTTACGACTTTTCCTTCCTCTAAATGATAAGGTTCAATGGACTTCTCGCGACGTTAGGGGCGGTGACCCGCCTCCGTCCCCGCTATCCGAACACTTCACCGGACCATTCAATCGGTAGGAGCGACGGATTGTGTGTACAAAGGGCAGGGATGTAGTCAACGCGAGCTGATGACTCGCGCTTACGAGGCATTCCTCATTGAAGACCAACAATTGCAATGATCTATCCCCATCATGATGAAATTTCCCAAGATTACCCAGGCCTATCGGCCAAGGCTATATACTCGTTGAATACATCAGTGTAGCGCGCGTGCGGCCTAGAACATCTAAGGGCATCACAGACCTGTTATTGCCTCAAACTTCCATGGCCTAAACGACCATAGTCCCTCTAAGAAGCTAGCTACGGAGGGATGGCTGCGCATAGCTAGTTAGCAGGCTGAGGTCTTGTTCGTTAATGGAATTAACCAGACAAATCGCTCCACCAACTAAGAATGGCCATGCACCACCACCCATAGAATCAAGAAAGAGCTCTCAGTCTTTCAATCCTTGCTATGTCTGGACCTGGTAAGTTTCCCCGTGTTGAGTCAAATTAAGACGTAGGCTCTACGCCTGGTGATGCCCTTCCATCAATTCTTTTAAGTTTCAGCCTTGCGACCATACTCCCCCTAGAACCCAAAGACTTTGATTTCTCATAAGGTGCCGGTGGAGTCCTATAAGCAACATCCACCGATCCCTGGTCGGCATCGTTTATGGTTGAGACTAGGACGGTATCTGATCGTCTTCGGGCCCCCAACTTTTGTTCTTGATTAATGAAAACATCCTTGGCAAATGCTTTCGCAGTTGTTCGTCTTTCATAAATCCAAGAATTTCACCTCTGACTATGAAATACGATGCCCCTGACTGTCCCTATAAATCATTACTCCGATCCCGAAGGCCAACATAATAGGACCGGAATCCTATAATGTTATCCCATGCTAATGTATCTAGAGCGATGGCTTGTTTTGAGCACTCTAATTTCTTCAAAGTAACAGCGCCGGAGGCACGACCCGGCCAATTAAGTCTAGGAGCGCATCGCTGGCAGAAGGGTCGAGTAGGTCAGTTCTCGCCGTGAAGCGGACCAGCCGACCCGGCCCAAGGTCCAACTATGAGCTTTTTAACTTCAACAACTTAAATATACGCTATTGGAGCTGGAATTACCGCGGCTGCTGGCACCAGACTTGCCCTCAATGGATCCTCGTTAAGGGATTTAGATTGTACTCATTCCAATTACCAGACACTAACGCGCCCGGTATTGTTATTTATTGTCACTACCTCCCCATATCAGGATTGAGTAATTTGCGCGCCTGCAGACATCCTTGGATGTGGTAGCCGTTTCTCAGGCGCCCTCTCTGGAATCGAACCCTAATTCTCCATCACCCATCACCACCATGGTAGGCCCCTATCCTACCATCCAAAGTTGATAGGGCAGAAATTTGAAAGATGCGTCACCGGCACGAGGGCCGTGCGATCCGTCAAGTTATCATGAATCATCGGATCAGCGAGCAGAGCCCGCGTCAGCCTTTTATCTAATAAATGTGCCCCTCCCAGAAGTTGGGGTTTGTTGCACGTATTAGCTCTAGAATTACTACAGTTATCCGAGTAGCACGTACCATCAAACAAACTATAACTAATTTAATGAGCCATTCATAGTTTCACAGTTCGAATTAGTTCATACTTGTACATGCATGGCTTAATCTTTGAGACAAGCATATGACTACTGGTAGGATCAACTAGGTAGCACGTCCTCATTGACGAACCAGCGCCAGCCTCCACACGAGGCATCGGCCGGGGGCTGGATGTCGTTGTTTCCAAACAGATTGAATGTTTAGGCACGGGAGCCTGATGCCCTCTGGCCTTCAGCATCAGCCACATCCGCGACCAAGAGCGCAAGCGAGGTGTCCTTGGTGGTGCCGACCTGGGCGGACGGCAGCACGAGGCAATGCCACAAGTGCCGTGTAGCCGACTGTCGACAGAATATGCTCGGCAGTCCACCGAGGGATATCCCGCGATGGTAGATTTGTCGGTGGGGGTGTGCGTAATCAGGAACCGAATGGTGACACAAGGCGCAGAGACAACGATTTAGACATTTTCAGGCCGTCTGATCGACGTAATACCCTACGTCCTATGTCTTTGGTGTATTGTATTGAATACATGATGTCGAGTAGAGGGCCCCTGCCTCTCCTTATATACTCTGGAGGGGTAGGGTTACAAGTAAAATAGCATATTTGGTACTATACAATGTCTTGCGGTGTACGCCGAGCAGCGCCGTGCATGCCTTGATCTTGTGGGCTAGGCCACCCCTGGGGACGCAGCCCATGTCTTGTCTTGAGGATACCGGGGGCCATACCCCCCACACCGACGAGCCACACCCAGAGGATGTGCTCGACGTAAACAACATGTAACGAACGCAACTTCCCATGCAACAGGTAGCAGCACGCAAGCACTTGTCAATGCAGCAGGCAAAACGTGCCCGCACGAATGAAAGGACACTAGCGCCGGGAGTCGGCCGCACATCGGCGGGGGCCCTCCAAGCAGTCATAGGTCTAAAACAACTCATGTGCCAGTGTAGCCATGACGGTTAAGCCATCCAAAGCATCCCTCTGCGCTAGGCACGGTGAGTCTGCTTACGAGGACAGCAACTGAAGGTCCACAGAGCGCGAGAGATACCGAAACTTATCCAACAACGGGCCAAAACTGTACAACCAAAACTGTTCCAACAACACGCTATCCACCCATGGCGACCAGCTGCCCGTAGAAGCAGGCTGCCAGTCGACGAGGGAGACCGCGAGTCACCAAAACTTTTCTAGCAACACGTTGGCCACCAACAGCAGCCAGCTTCCCACAGAAGCAGGCCAACACTAGCTGCCGGCCGCCCAGGGAGGCCGCGCATCACTAAAACTGTTCCAACAACAAGCTAGGCACCCACGGTAGCCAGCTGCCCGCAGCAGCCCATAGAAGCAGGCCACCGCAGGCTGTCGGTGACAAGGGAGGCCGCGAGTCATCGAA